>NW_020956240.1:148152-149856 GCF_003031625.1 Empidonax traillii
AAAAAAAAAAAAAAAAAAAAAAAAAAAAAAAAAAAAAAAAAAAAAAAAAAAAAAAAAAAAAAAAAAAAAAAAAAAAAAAAAAAAAAAAAAAAAAAAGCCTTGCCAGAAAAGTGCTGTACACATAGTAGAAACCTGAAAGTTTATCATGCAGTCTACTATATTTACTACTATTGAAATACCAGATTCTATGTTTTAGGGTTTTTCTCAAGTTCTGCTCATAGTCTTAGGGATTAAGCAAAATGATTTAGTAACAGGACATGTTATAAAATAGTAAAACATGCTTTAAAATGTTAAAGTCTACAAATTTGGAAAGAAGCAGATAATCACCAGACTGTAGGAAAAGAGAGAACTGGTTTTCAGGTTGTCATAAGCAGTATTGCCCCTTACAGCACTACCTACCCTTTCTTTTAACACAGTGTCAGAGTCCCTTCTGTCTTACCTTTGTGGCTTAGAATCTTATCTACATCCATTGCAGGCAATTTTCAAATAGTTGTATTAAGTTCTTATGCTTTTACTAAAATGTGAAAACATCCACATAGGACCCAGTTTACCACTTTGCTGTCAGATAACCCTCCTACTTACTTAAAAATGGAGGTTTGCTTAAGATGAACAGAGTCAGGTATAGACACCATTTGCAATATCCACACATGCTTTCCCACTGGAGGTTAGTCAGAATGAAAAATAGAAACAGGAACTGTGCTCTTTAAACTAACTCTTTAAAAACAGAGACATCATAATTGTGAATGCTTAATTCTTCAGAGTATATGTTGTTACCAAACTCAAAATGATGACAGGAATTTGACGCTACAGGCAGGCAGCGTCAAATCAAGGCATTTCAAGAGTCTTGGTGCAACACAGCTCATTATGTTTTGTAAATCCACCTCCACAGTCCAGAAAAACATGGGAAAAAACAGGTAGATTACTTTGCCTACAGGATGGTAAAAGACGACCCCTCAGAGTAGGAACACAAAATTCTTTTCCTCCCAACCCTGGGAAGAGACACAGGTAGCAAGTAAGCACAGTAGGTTTAGCTCCTTGTGCTCCATCTTCTGCAGTCACCTGCTGAGGTAGCACTGGTAATGTGTGTGAAGTTGATATGCCATTAAAATTTATAAAGCTGTTGATAATTTTCAAAGGTGTTTTTTTTTAACCTCTTCAAAAACTACTACATTTGAGTTACATTTAATTCATATTTTGGGGGGTTATTTCAAGCCTTCCTGAAATATGAGATTCACAAGCAGATTTACTAAATAAGATGTTAAATTCTAATATAATCCCCCTCCATTTCAAGAGATGGGGAGCAAAGCAACAGCTCTGTAACATCTCTGCCTTCATTTTATTAACAGATACAGGATGTGGAAAGGTGTATGCACATATGGTATAGAGAACAGGGAAATGGGCAAATTAATTCAGAAATTATTAAATGCTCATCCTACCTCCCCTTCTCCCCTCTCCCTGCTTTCCCCCCGCCAAACCACAGCACTTTTTAGAGGCCTAAAGATGCAGAAAACCAAGGAGTTTTAACTATCAACATTTTTTAAAACAAAAAATAATTTCAAATAACTTCAAAGACATCTTTAAACTCAAGTAAATAAATTTGGTTTTTCATTCCCTTTTATTCATACAGACCTAAGTCAATAATAACTAAAGAAATTCATAGGAACAGAAATTCAGTATATATCTCCAAGTATTAAAAGAAAAACA
>NW_020956240.1:149931-211953 GCF_003031625.1 Empidonax traillii
TATCAACATTTTTTAAAACAAAAAATAATTTCAAATAACTTCAAAGACATCTTTAAACTCAAGTAAATAAATTTGGTTTTTCATTCCCTTTTATTCATACAGACCTAAGTCAATAATAACTAAAGAAATTCATAGGAACAGAAATTCAGTATATATCTCCAAGTATTAAAAGAAAAACATTCCTCAGTTAGTGTTATGTTACAAAGTATAGTATGGCAGAAAATGTTATCAGCATGAATTTTAGAAACCATTTACATACGTGCACACTCATTATTACTTTTCCCCCAGAAGAATTGCACTTACACAACAAATATAAACCCACTTCAAAAGCCTTAGCATTCATTCTGGTTCAGAAACTCATACTTCCATTACAAAAAATTCAGCAGAAATAAAGAGCACTTACCACTTGGAAGAAGGAGGTGTAGCAAACTGCAGCCAGCTCCAAAATGGCCCCTCTAGGGCTGTAGCTACTTGGCTCTACCAATAATGAAGAGAAAGCCACAAAAGAAACACAGTGGGGAGAAAAAAGTTCTTGTTACAGTCTTGCCAATTTTCAGATATGATATTTTTCATTAAAAGCTAGATGTCCTCAAGAGACTATGTGATTTTTGCATTTAGAAACAGAAAAGAAACAAAAACAAAGAATACAGATCTTTTTGATTAAAACATATTTACATAGAAATGCAAGCACATAGTATCAAAACAATGCTCCTGCATTCACCTTCTGAATCACTTAAATGAGAGGGAGATGGCAATAACCTGCCACAGAAATTCAGCTGTGGGAAGGGTTAAGTGAATCCAGGTGTACCTCATTACCAAGGCTTTGGTTTGTGCTGAAGGAGCTAGCAAGTGTTTTCTATCACCACAGTACTCTAAGTTTCTTCCTGCACCTTTGTTTTTTCATGGTCTGTTTTTGTTAATTAATCAGTATCAAGAACATTTTTCAGTGTTTTTCAAATGCTGTACACGTTCCAAGCCATTAAATACATTTAAAGCTAGTTAATAACTGAACAAGCTTCTATAAGCTTCTGGAAAGTAGCTGAAAATTATCTCTTAAGACAAAATTGAGTAAAGTTAGGCCTAATTCCATGCAGGAGTCAGGGCACTTGCATATAGAGAAGTGAGTGGTAGGTCAGCTAGGAAAGGAACTTGCAGTGCTTTGGCTACTTTGGGATACCGGCCCATATACAAGCACAATAAGAAGCTTTCTCTCTCAATAAAAATTTTATTTTTGAAAAATGGGAGTAAATAAATGTATTTGCATGGGCACTGTGAAACTCAGGTTATCTTACGAAAAGTTGTTCATTTGCCTGTTACAGAACAAAATGAGGCTTAACTGCAACATGCATATTTTTGACTGAAAATGTAACCCTGAAAACCACCACAGAGATGCCACCTAAGCCTGGGAGGACCTGAACTTCAAAGATGTCTTACTTATAGAACTTTTTGCTGTGACGGGGCCACTTGACAGGTAGAACATGAAAGAAATACAAAATTTATTAGGAGACTAGTGATGCTTGCAGTTTGCAGTTCAATGAAAATAAGAATTGAATAGAATAAGAACCTGTGTCACAAGAAAGGCTCTTCCAAGGTTCTTATTCCTACTCTGTGACTGAGAGGATGTTCCTTTCCTATAACACAAGTGAGACAATTTTGCAGGAAAATATAAAAAAAGAAATCAAAACTTGTCAGAGAAGAGACGCAAACTTTGAAATCTGAATGAAATAACGTTTTGCAATAAGCACTTTCCCATCCTTACTCTCCCATTCTAAAACCATGCTTGAATCCTGGAAGTTAATCACATTTATATGAACTCTACTTTATGTTTCTCACATTGAACAATCCTAACCTCTGATGGCTTCAGACATGAAATCTGAAATCAAGCTCTTCCTTCCACTTAGCCTCACTTCTTCCATAATGACTCAACAGCAAATTTTTTTGCTTAATTGTTCCATAAAATAGGTAATTCAGACTTGACCTTATAAAACCTGACCCCTGTACATCCTACTTCTGGCACAGTTTGATTGGTGAAGAGCTGATCCCATGTGCATATGGCTGTTAATGATTTGCTTTAGGTTTCTGTGCAATCAGTGCAGGGACTGATTTTTTACTGATTTTTTTTTTTTTTAAATGGGTCGGTCAATGTAGTGTAAGATGAAAAAATCAAATGACTCTCATGCTGATCCCTGAACCAACCTTTATGGTTATGATCCTCTAACAACAACTTTTCAAAATCAGCAAGCTTAAGGCAAGTCACTCCTTCTCCCACCAGAAATTAATTCATGCATGGAAGACTCATGTCCTCATGTGTGAACTCACTCCTGACAGATAATTAGCACCTACAGTCTCCTCCAAAGACAGACAGAATGCAAAAATACCTGCAAGGCAAGCTAGCCTTATCCACATACAATATGTTCATACTGTTCTGATCATCATTATAGATCATTAGTATAACCTAAACATTGACCTTAACATGTATGCATATGATAGAAACTCTGTAGCTCAGCGTTGTAATATCTAGTCCCTAACCCTAACAGAAAATACTGAGTGCCTGAACTAAGGTGCTTAAATCCATGCTTAGCCACAAAATGCTGAGCGCAGCAATTTATTCTCCAAGTCTCTAGAAAAGTTTTGAAGCTCAGCCCCTCTGAAAAGGTGCCAGGCTTTAGGCAATGACATTTGGAAAATGTTGGCCAAAGCTCCTTGGCCGAGCTCTACATATCTTGTTAAAGGACTTTGTAAACATAAAGCAAACAAGCAATCATTGTGTGGGCTGAAGGCTTGAGATACACACAAAAAGGAGCATTTTGATTAGGAGGATCTGGTATCAATCCAACATTAGCTTGAGGTTGCTGAGATGAGTCTACCTGATGGCTGATAAATGCAAAGGCCCACAGAACTGAGGTTTCTTGTTTCTCTTTGTTATTTTTTAAGCATCACAAGTTTTGCTTTCCCCATTCCATGGGTTAAATACCCAAAGTCCTTTTTAACATATCTCAGGGCTCAAACAATGCTTTTCACAGCATGACAGGCAGCACTGTGAATAATGGAAGAATTTTCAGAAGATTTGTTAGAAAAGCAAAAGGCCCAGACACTCTAACTGTACCCTATTTACATGATATTTGACCCTTTTTTTTCTATTTTGTAGAAAATGCTTCTTTCCTTCTAAATTTTTTAGGCATCATTGTGGTAAAAGCAGAGATATCCCTTTAGCCATCACAGTTTCATTGCTTTTTTAACTCCAGACAGAATTTTTTTGTTGGCTAATCTTCATAATTCATGACCACTTGCCACAATCTTGTTAACAGTGATAATAAAACTGATTGAATTTGTTAAAGACAGACTTATGTTTACAGAGTTCCTTAGAAATCTTTTATTTAGGTTGGTTTCAGATCTCAGATTGTAACTTATTTTTCATTTGAACAATCACCGATAATTTATAAAACTCATTTCAGTTTTTGTTCTTGCAATCAGTCATTCAGTTTGTGGTCACATATTTAGCTACTTCAAATTCCACACACATCAGATGACTGGAACACACATTCAAAGGAGAGAGTGATTTTGGATGTGATTTGGCTTTCCAAATGCCCAACCGGAGACAGAACAACAAGACCAACCTTCACCAAGTACAGACATTTCTGAGAACAAGATTGCCTCATAGTGTCTCAAACTGAGGATCAGACAGTTTTCAAAACTTAGGCATGTTATCATCATTTGTATCAAGTATAACAGTAGAGTTACTGTTTAAAAAGGGAAGGTGAGACATAAATGTTCACTGCTTTTAAAAACCAGGTGCAATTTTCTGTTTGTGACGGCATCATTGATTGCTCTGGAAGTTACTGCACCTAAAGCCATTAATAAAATTAAAGACAGAGATCTTAATCAGAAAAAATCCTTTTTTTTCCTGCTGGTTTAAGATGGAGAAAGAGGAATAGAAGAAATCTATACCATATGACCAAAATTATCTCTAAATGGAGTGTTTAAAAATGTTTCCATCAGGCATCAGCAAATGGGTCTTTAAATCAAAGCCAAGTATTACAATGGCATCTATTTTAAGTCTTGCATTCCAAGAGAGAAAATATGAGCCAGATAAGTTAGTCTGTGTTGACATGTAAAGTACATCACTCCCATTAGAAGGGCTGTTGTGTATCTAAATGAGCCATAAGATGCTCTGTGGCTCAACTGAATACCAGAGAACAGAAGCGTAAATGAATTTGGACACAGGTAATTCAATTGTAGTCATCGCACTTCTGAATCTGACTGTATGTAAACTTCCACTGGACAGAAGGCACCTGGAAGAGCTCTGCTAATAGGGCTTGATTCTTTGACAGCTTTGGATGACATCCCAAATAAACAGAGAGGCAAGAAAGAGAGACATTGTCCTGTTTTTTCACTACAGCATTGTTTGTATGACTGCCTCCAAAAGCCCAAATTTACAATTAGAGAATCCTCTCTACAAGCACAGCATACAATTGCAAGCTTGGGGTTTTCCATGTATGCTTGATATTTTCAGCACTCTTCACTCCAACTCACGCTGATTTTCTTTCTGTGTTTGCACCTCGCTCTCCCCTGAAAGCTCTAAAATTAAAATTTTTGCACACACAAAATCTTCACTCCTTATTGTCTTCATGTATGATATCACTTCCTTTTGTTGTTTATAAGTAAGAAGATTGTTCAGAAATGTCCTGGATTTGTGCAATCTAAGTGAACTGAAAAAAATAATTTAATCTTTAGTTAGACAAAATAATGAGAAAATCAACATGATGTCAAACTGAGACTGATGTCAGTAGTAATGACAGTAACTGATTACCTTTAGTCTGCTTAACAATGCTGTTTACATTCTTCTTGCCTCTCCTTAAATTCAGTTATTTCAAAACTCAAGGGATTTCACTTCTGCACATCTGCAAATTCAATGTCAGTTCCAGATTCACATTTTGGTGGTGAATCAAGCTGGCCTCGGTTCACCCAGTAAGAGCCCAGTTTTTACCAGATAAACAAACTGAGGTGATTTAATACTTGTGGGGTTTAACTGACATATTTACTTGCTTTTGCCATCCTTTTTTCACTTCTAATGAATCAAACATATTACTACACACTGTTGACAAATTGAAGATGATAGGAGAGAACAGATGAGATAGACATTAACAATTTTAAACCAAGGACGCGCAACTTAGTGCTCTAATATCTGACAACACCAGCCCTTCAAGGGGTGGCTTTCAATTTTTTTAAAAGGATTGGGAAAGAGAACAGGGGTCTAAGGATTTATTTTTTATTTTTAATTTAGAATATATTAATGAGAAACAAGGCATAGTAAATTCAAAACTGCTGCACCTTCAAAATTGTATGTCTCAATAGCATCAATATCACTTAACGATACAGATCATCTTTATGTGTTCTCTTTATATAAATGTTGGTAATGAAAGACTGATTAGCATATCAACAGATGAGGAATTTACTCAAATCCTTGGAGAATGAAAAAGCTGAGGCCTGTTTGCATGTGTGCTAATCTGATATGTATATGCAGTTTTTTAACTACACTGTAAACATAAATTTTGAGTCCCATTTTAGCATAGAATTGAATGATACAAGTAACCCCTCCAAAATTTGTTACTAAGTGTCTAGTTGTGACCTAAACCAAGTTATGAACTGACACGGATTGGACTTTTTCCACCACCTGAATGGGACTGAAATTGGGCTGCTAACATCTCTGTGCAAAGAGATACTTGGCTCTACACAGAGCTAAGCCACAAGCCATGAGACCTAAAGACTGGCACTGCCCGTGGCTTGCTGGGAACCTTCAGGCAAATGCTTCTTTCCATTTTCCCTTGTTTTCCTAACTCTAAAATGGTGGTAACAAAACTGAGTCATACTCACCCTAGAAATTCTTGGGGCTGTAAGTGATCAGCTCTGAACAGCATTACTACAAAATTATCTGTGTTAAGCACTTCATCTTGTCGAGAACAGAGACATCATTTCATTTGTTCCAGTTATGGAACCCCAGCATGCTCACAAATGAAGCAATACCCACTTCCAATTGTTTTTAAACTGTAACTGAAAACCAGCAGTCTTACCTCCAAATGCTGTTTTCAGTGGGCTGTTTACACCTTTGCATACATTTGTTGTTATACTGTTGGTTCACAGGCTTTTCCACCGAGTGGGAATGAGATTGGGCTGCACATAGCAGCAGTATCAGCTTGCTGCTGAGCAACAACAATTCATGAGACCTAAAGACAGACCTTGTGCCCCTTGCTTACACTGACCTTGTACTGATCACTCCTCAAGTTCTTTCATGAGGGGCACTGAGATTAATTAATAATCAGAGAATTTCTCAGGCTGAGAGAAGCAACAGCATCCATGCATAGGCTGCTAACTTGAGCCAAGTAGGGATAATCTCCTCGTGTCACTTTCTGGTAGTTTTATGCTGTAAAGAGAGACTTAAAATGTTGTAGAATGCTTTCTTGGTCATGTAGAGCACCGAGTTTTCTGCTGATCTAGTTTGATGCAGTGAAAAAAAGTCAGAGGACTAGTTCAAACTAAATCACAAGCATTTCTGCTGAGAAAGCAACAATGCCTCAGAGACACTGAACAATGAGGCCTGCTTTGAAGAGCTAATGCAAGTTTATTTGCTCTGCAACAGAGCAAACCTTCAGTTCTGATTTTTTTTAAACATTCTTTCAATAGTTTAGCCTGGGTTTTGCACAACCTTTACAGAATTAAGCACTCTGCCAGACTACTGCCAACAAGGGTTGCTTAATTCCTCAGTAAAGGGGGAGTCTTGTTATTTAAATAAAGTAGCTACTGTAGTAGATTTGCAGATATGTTAAGAGTATTACAGGATCTAGAGGTAGATTTAGGAAAAAAATACTATAAAGCAGGAAAAAATTAAACAGAGTACTTGTTGAAACTTAAAAGACATTATGACATGTGATGTGATTGCATCAGATACAAGCAGGTGGAACTGTGTTATGCAGTTCCATGCATATGCATTTCTATGCAATGTAATGCACGTTGCAAAGTGACATTTGATTATAGTTACACTTCCCTTTAAAACACGATCACCTTTTAAGTCCACCACCACCAATTACATTAGAGGAAGAAAACAGGAGCCACAGTGTTCTTCTGTCCCATTTTATGGACTGCAAACCACCATATTATGCTTTCCTAAGCACCAGTTACCCACCACTTTTTCTCTGACACTGGACTGGTGAATTCATCTGCCATACTTTCACTGTGACAGGACGGCAGCTGCTGCATTTCCAGAGGAATCACAGCAACACAGACTTCAGCCTAGGGCCTTCACTGTGGAGATGGGATCACTTTGCAATAGTCATTCTGGAAGAAATTTTGAGAGTCAACTCAGTTTCCATTTGTCACGTGAACACAAGCTTTCATTCTGCTTTAGTCGCCAACATGGAAGTACCTTATAAATGCTATGGTGTTGCCTTTGAGTTATGGTGAGTTCTTTGAAATCCAGGATTTTAGTACAAGTAAGCAGATATGGTAGTTTGTCCAGCACCTCTCCATCTTCAAGCAGAAAGGCAGAGAGAATCCAAAGGCCGCAATCATGCACAGAAGGTACTGACAGTTCTAACTGAGTCCTGAAGCACCAGGAGGGGGAGTCCTTGCTGCTGACCCTTCCGCAGGAAGGGAGTTGCCTGACTATTCCACCTGATCCTTTCAGGCTTGTATTCTCATGTGTGGAAAATTATATTTTTCTAGTGTTTAAGTTACAGCGCAGTGGCCTGTAGTACATTAAAGCAGATTCGCTGCCTGTTGCTACAGGTTGATGGCTGACAGTGCACGGTTTGAAATAAGGTATCAGGCTCTTGTCCAGGTTTTGCATGAAAACTTCAGGTGTGTCTGTGTGCTGGGCCAGTGATAGATACACTGGAAACATACAATCAGTCTAAACTTTTTCAGCTTGCAAAAGTTCATCTGTCAGAGCAGGCTCTTGAGCAAGCACCCTGGGATTTTAGTGGAAAAAATTACTTCAACAGAAACATTCTCCCAGCACATTCAAAAACCCGCATGCAAATTTGCTCCCGTCAAAGAACAAACACGGGTGTTTTAACAGACTCAGCAGCAGAGGTTTTATTGGCGGGTTATTAAAGCTTCAATTTTTTTTTAATTTGATTTCAAGAAAAAAATGTAGACACAGGAGACTGACAATACTAAAACACAAAGGAAGAAAGAGACACTTGGCAAAATACATGAGCAAAAAAGAGAACTGGTTCTCCTCAGAGGTTGCTTTGAATAAGTTATTTCTGATCTCCATCAAAGCTCATGGATTTGCAAAAATTTAAAGAGGAGTCAGTCAGTTATTTGCTGCATAAAGTGAATGCATAAGAATTCTTTCTACTTCCTAGACTCTTGAACAATCTTTTGCCATTAGAAATTACAAACCATCTAAGCACTGAAACGTACTTTTCACCAACCACCAATGTCATTGAATGGTCTGGTTTATGACTTTTGTTTGGGATGATATCAAACTCTGGAATCAATTAATTTTTAATGTAAGATGTGATCTCTCTTTTTTTCTCTAGTAAGTATTTATTACGCTAATTATATTCCTTTGGTCTCTCAGCATCCCCATTATTTGACATTGTGTATAAAAGTTTCATGAACTGCCCATAACCTTGTAGATAGACATAATTATCTGGCATGTTTGAATTGAATGGCAAAACTTCCCTTCAGTTCAGCAAGGATCAAATTTCACCTCTGCCCCTGCAATGTATCTTGCCTTCAATGCCAACTGTCAGCAGGTGTCTTTGCTACAAGTTCCAAATAACAGCATTTGCCTTACTATCCAGCATATTAAAACTGTATTTTCTGCTGGCTCACACTGAGCTTTCAGTCTAAGGTGGAGGTCGTGACATCTGCCCAAATGAGACTGCATACTGCTGAAATGAAATTCCAGATCTGTTCCAGACTCTAGTCCAGCTCTGTTCCTCAGTGGTTTTGGAGCTAACAGAATCATAAATGGAACTTGATTTGCATTCTGTATTGCCAAAGAGTTGCACTACAGCCTTAAGATGGTTGGATCTTTCAAAGCACCCTGCCAATTAGCATTCTGGTTTATGCCATCGATCTTCTCACTTGATGGACTTCCTGTGTTGCATCCAGTAGGTTTCTATGCTGGCACATTGCAAACGTGAGTAAATCATCTGGGTATAGAATTAATAATATTAACAAATAACTTGGATCCCTAGTGCAGCTTTCAATCCAAAAGCTTTAAATAACTACACGTTAATTAAGCTCTTCCAGCTTCCACTATGAGGTAGGTAAATGTTAAATATAATCGTTTTACAGATGGAAAGACGTTAGCACAGAGCTGTCAAATGACTTGGCTGCTGGCTGATGTGACTTCTCTGGAAGGTGGATCCCACATCTAAAAAGACTTTTTCATATGCTCTTAAGCAAACAAAGTCAGATGAAGATAAGATGACAACACATCTCTATACGTTCTGCCCCATTTTCACCTGTATTTTTTTCAGTCTCAGAATAGGATCTACCATGTAGGTGATACATGGCTTCTTAAAGCCCTCACATTTCAATCCTCTGTCAGAGACATTTATGTTCACTGAACTGATAACCTCTGCAAGAATCCATACATCTAATTAATGAAGATTTCATCTCTGGGGGAAAAGCAATACACAGGGATATCTTTCTGTCTTTCTTTGAATAAGTGCTCATTTTAGAAGAATGAAATATTCTTCTTTTTTTGTCTTTTTTGGGAGTCAGAGCATATCTAACTTTCCCCTTCCTTTGTCAGTGTCATCCCATTATACTCAGATATACTTCTTTCCCCAATAAAAATTCACCTGAAAATAGTGGTATAAAAATAGGACATTATTAGCTGTGCAATTATGCTGCTAGTTTTGACCTCTAACACAAATTTATAATTTGACCCATCTTCCTTCATCAGGTCTCATCCTACTCAAGTCCAATTTTAAATTAAAATAACCATATCCTTTGTTTTACTGTTCTCGTAACCAAATATGGTATCTACTAAAGCTGCCAGGTATTCTGCTAAGATCTGAATTATCTTTTAAATGTTTGTCAGACCTAAAACTTACCCCAGGCAACCTTGTCCTATTATTGCCTAAGAAATTAAAGAAATTCCGTACAGGCTTAGGTTACCACTTCCAAACATGGCAACAACATCCCACATGAAATCAATCATAATATTTAAGTCCCTAGGAAATATTTAAGTCCCAATGAAATTCAAGCCCAGGTTGGATGGGGTTCTGAGCAACCTGGTCTAGTTGAAGGTGTGCCTGCCCATAGCAGGGGTGTTGGAACAAGATGATCTTCAGGGTCCCCCTCCATTCCCCTTAACATTCTATAATTCTATGATCCCCATCTCCCTATGACTTGGACACCAGTGAAGGTGTTTAAGTCTGTTAAATCCTCCATAGTTTAAGCCACAAAAACAGAAGACAGTAAGGTCAGATCCATCTTGGAAGTTACAACTGTACAGATCACTTTGACTGTGATGTCACTCTGACGTCATCTGGATGAAAGGTGGAACTTACCTATAAAATGGTTTTATAACTGATGTAGCATATGACTTCAAATTAGTTCAAGTTAAAATACCAGGAGGAAAAAAAAAAAAAGAAAGTGGGGTTAACTGCTGGAGTTTTTCTCCCATATGCATGCAAACCTGATTTTGGTACTAGCTGTAGTGTGAACTTTGGAACAGTTATATTGCCATGTTCAGATGGCTACACTATGGAGAACAGTTTAGATTCAGCCAATCCATCCCAATCTATCAAAATCATTCTTGCTACCTCCAGAAAAGGCTGACATTAGACTCAATTCTACATTTCCAACAAAGTGAAATTAAAAAATGAACTATCATTATGAACTTGTTCTTAATTAATCTGAAGTGATATATCTGTTTAATACTTGAGAAGATTATTTCCTTTCTGCTGGCCAGGATGTTTGTCAGCATCTTACAATCTGTCTTTATTCAGGATCTGTACTTTCTATACATATTCTTAATTTCAGAAGCATTAGAATTGTGATGAGAAACATTCTATCACCAAAATCTTTCTGTTCAACTCAGAAGAGGTGTCTTTCTTCATAATTAGCTTTAGTAAATCCCTTTATTCTTTATAAAACGGTCTCAGGAATTCATCAAAGCCTGGACTTCTGTGTCTTTTTACAGCTGAAATATTTACAGAATCTCTGCTTAGTTATATTTCCATGCAAATGTTCTTTCTGTTGCTAGACTGTCTGTAGGACTTCAGCTAAGCAAAAGTACATGCCTTATTTTGTGGCACTTGGGCTATTTCTTATTGTATAAATCTGAGAATATTTTTAAATGCCCCATGGCAGGGGGACTGGAAATAGATTATTTTTAAGGTCCCTTCCAAGCCAGGCTGTTCTATGATTAGTTAATGTTCTCATTTTTGCCAGCCCATCTTATTTATTGAATATATTCAATGGCATTTGAAATGTCTGTTTCATGACTCATGCATGAGCACCATTTCTGACGTGTCACACACCTCACTGCAGAGCTGCTGTCTCTTTAAAGCCTTTAATTTGCACAGCAGTACAGCAGGGAGTCTAGTACAGACATATGTATAAACACCACCCATATAATCACATCAAGTGATGAAATTTTGCAGCAGAAATTCCAAGGATGGTAGAAACACAGTATGTACTCCAGGTTTTAGTTAGCTAACTAAGAGCTATCATAAGATAAAAATAATTCAATGCTTGGAAAAGTGAGAGCTGTGCTTTTTGAGGTTAGGGAGTCAAGGGGCAGGGGAACATGAGATCACAGAACATATCCCAAGTGCAAACACAGTTCAAGAGGTGGGCTGTGCCATAATTCCTTCAAACACACAAGCAGTGTTTGTGCTGATGGTCCTGGATAAGCTCCATATTCCTGTAGAAGGAAAGGCTGACCCACTAAGGGAATATCCTGCGACAGGGAATACCTCCTTCCTATGTCCCACATTTCTTATACATCTCCTGACCAACACTGGGAAGAGGACTTGACTTCATTCCAGACACAAAATGGGAGCAGTACCTCTTCCCTACCTCACAAGGTACTGTGAAGATAAATGTGAATATTTAGGTACTACTGTAATGATGACTAAATAAGCCACTGGCATGAGCTTATTGGGTACTATATTAGCAGGGAGAGGAATTCTCCTGCTTGCCTGTAATGGGAAACTCCTAAAATCTTGCCTTAAAAGGAACAAACAACAAACAGCCTGAATCTCCAAGGGAAATGAAGGGGAGGTCATGCTTTACAGTCCACGTAGGCATTTTACTTCCAAGGGTAGCATTTTCAACATATTCTCAGAACTCTTTCCTCTGTAAATCTGAAAGCATTTTACTCTGTGATGAAGCATACGAAATAACATTTTACCTTTTTGATTAATAATAGTAGACCAGGTTCCTTTACATTTCCTCATCCCAACCCGAGCATAAAGCACGTCTGTTTGAGTAGATTTGATTTGATTTTACTTAAGAGAAAAGTATGTTGAGAAAGAAAACCATCCCCACTTTCCTGCAATTGGTATTTTACTCTCTGCTGAGTACGGGGGCATTTCCATCAGTTTAATGGAAGCCCCTGATCCAGCTAAGAAACTAATCGTGTACATAATTCAACATATAAAACTTGCTCTCAAACATAAATGAGATGCATGTTTAATTACTTCATCAACTTAGTGCTCAGGGGACAAACACAAAAGTTTTGCCTTTTCTTATGATGTTAGATTTTATAATGCTAATGTAGAAACTGTTCCTTAATTTCACCTCCTATAAGCTTTTCCCATTTGCCAAAAATCAAAAACCATAGTGTCTAATATTCAGTTATCTGGATATCATTACTGAAGACAGAATTTACCTTTGTTTGTTTGCTTCTGCCCATACTCAGCACACAGAGGACAGTCAAGGTTGTGCTCTGCTCTGATATATTTCATCTTGGTTATAATTAAGGTGTTTAGAGCAATTCCTTCAAATATACTATCCAGAAGTTAGCATAGTCCTTATGGCTGTCACTTAACTTTTAAAAGTAAATTACACAAAAGGATGTGGTGTAGGTCAGGGAGTTTAGCCAAACAAGTGAACAAAGCAGCAACAATTACCTGGTGCCAATCTCAGTAAGGAACACTAACTCTATCTGTTGTAAATAGAGCACAGAGGTCATTGCATGCTATATTAGCAAGCTATGTGTTCTTTTTATTAGATTATATAAAAAAATGTGCACTTCACTTCATTTTTCCTTATAATATGAGACTAAGCTGATAAAAATTCCTGGATGGATAAAGAATTGGTTTATTGAGATTGGCAGTAGTAAGGAACTTGAAAGTTTACTTTTCTTTGCTTTTTTTTTTTTTTTTTTTTTTTTTTTTTTTTTTTTTTTTTTTTTTTTTTTTTTTTTTTTTTTTTTTTTTTTTTTTTTTTAAAGAGGCATCCATAAATAACCTGATTAAAATGACACCATATTCTTTATTCCTACTGTTGCCTTTTACAGGTACCTGTCCCAGAAATGGCTAATCTTGGCTGCACTAGCATATCTTTCTATGTATTAGTTAGAATCAGGAAGAATTTCGAGACAGGCATTCACTACTCTTAACAGAGTTTAGATTTCATCATAAATTTGAAATTCTGTCCAAGTTTCTCGTGTAGAAATATACCAGAGAGAAACATGCAGTGATACATAAATCTTTCCTGAAGGCCTGGCAATATTTCTGTCTGGACCAATAATACCTCTCTATAATCTTCTTGGCCCTCAAAGGCCTACTCTTTAATTGCTGTTCAGTGTGCTCCAACAAACCTTTGCTGGGAAGGTGGTTTTGTAGGAATTGCTTTGCCTGAAAATCTTGAGAAGCTTATCAGAGTTATAAGCTACATTAACAAGAAACACGTCTTATGGTAGTTCCACTGTCACTAAAGAAATGTGTTTATGTTTATGTGTTTATGTTTACCTCAAGGCATGTATCTCACATATTGTCTGGCAAGCAAAAACTAAATTACTGAGTTTTCATAGACTAAACAAAGTTCAACAGCTATACCTATTTGCATACAAGTTGTAATCACACCCTAATAGCCTCTGATAGCCTAATCATAAAGAAGCAAATTACTGATGTTTGATGGATTATAGGAAATGTGTTTTATATCTTTAGAACATGTCCAAAGTATTGCTTAAGCTAAGAAGGTAGAAAAATTCCTTGGGCATGATGAGGCAAATTAAAAATGGAGGAAAAGGAGAACTTGCTGTTATTGGCTTAAGGGAAAACCTTTACAGGTAGATATTGAAAGCACTGTGCTGGTTCTTAATTATTCAGAATTGTATTTCTCTGAATAAAGTACATGGGAATTGTCTGGTTAAGACCACCCACTTAGTTCTTAAATTTTCATCCTTTATCCATAAATTTTCTGTTCACTTTCCACGTTTGATCTCTCCTACACAGCATGAAAAAATTGCATAAAACCAGCCCAGCCCACCATGGTATGCACTGCCAACAGCTACTTTTGTTATCATATGAGGAAAAGACAGATTCCGATGGGGAGCGGGTAGGAACAGAGCCCTTGCTAGTAGCCTGAAGAACAACAAGCATCATTAAGCAGAGTTTATACTTATCTACCTAATTCACTCTCATGATGAGGAACACAGCACAGCTTCAGTCCTATTGAGTAATTGCACAGAGTTTACAGCCCAAATACAATTACACTGAAGTGATCACAGTCAGTGAAATAAATGTCTCCACATGGATGCTTAGGTCCTTCCCTGATATTTTGCTGGACTAGAGCCTGGCAGGCCAAAGTGTCTTCCATATTGAAGCGCTCCTTGTGCAGCCAGGGAAGCTGGAAACTCTCATAGTGCATAGACCTCCCTCAAGGTGCCTGCCTGCCTCCCTCAGGGACCAAAAAAAGCACATCCTTTCTTAAGGCTTGAGGTGCTGACAAGCTCATGAAGGATGCTTACTGTCTTGCTGACTTGAGCTCTTTGTTGGATACCGGATCAAGGGAATGAAAAAAGAGAATACTTGGGTCCTAGGAAAAAGAATACCTAGTTCTTCCAACAGTGAGCTGAATTTTAGATTATATTACCCGATCACATCACATGGAGTGAGTAATGTTTCTTCTTAAGTCTAATAATGAGTGGTAACCTACTGAGAGCTCTCCCCAGTGTGATCGATCCTAATTAGTGTCCTCTAAATAGGAAGCAAGATTATGCTTCATATCCAGACTAAGTCAGCCACATGCACTAAAATAGTAAATTGCCTGTAAAAGGCAGTCAGAAGGATTATTTTCAAAGACAGAATATACAAGATTTTTTAAGCAGCACAGAGGTATGATAAAGGTAAGGAGAGTATTATCTGAATGATTCTGAATTTACTATGCTGGAAAAAATAAAACAAGCAAGAGGATGTCATGACATCCCTCCCTTCTGTTTTTAATCTCAGTCACTGGTAGAAACTTGGCACACCATTTCTGAAGTAACTGTGACAAACTCAATTTTTTGAAATTTTTGTCTGTGTGTATGAAGGAGCATAAAAATGTTTTTACCTCAGTGTTGCTCAAAGTTCTGGTTACAATTCAAACATCTCAAAATATTGAGAATAATTGCAACATTGTGTGCTGCCAGCATCTGCAGTACAAAACTCTGCGTTTTTCTCACACTTTATTTCAAAAAGAACATTTTGCACCTCAATAGCTAGTTGTGGTTTTGGAGCATAAAGCACTAAGGGTTTTGATCTGTTCTGATTCCCACCCCTTCTGTCTCATTTTTCTCATGGCTTAGAACAAAATATTAATGTGACTCATCTGTCATAAGTAATTTTCATATCCTCTACCTTCTGTTTTGGTGTGTGACTAGATGAAGGCTGTAGTTATGTAGAAGTATTTGTGTATTTTGTATAACAGAGGATAGGAATCACAGGTACTTAAGTAAAAAAGAGAACATGTCAGAAGAAGAGAGTGAATTACAAATGAAAGCAACTTATGTGTATTGTAATCAGATGTAATAAATACTTCAAAACATGCTATTACAATTTACTACTTCGTAGTATCAAATATCACAGCTGTCATCTCTAAGACACCAGAAAAAGAAATAACAAATGCAAAAAAATTAAAGTAGAGCTTATGGCTGGCTTATCCAAAGTGAGTCCCAACTTTGATACCGAAACATTTATTGACACTAATTTGATACTGAAACATTTAGGACACTAATTATACTTGGAGAACTGGAATTTGAAATCCCAAAGGTCAGTTCCAGGATGTTAATGTTTCTGGTACAGTTTAGGAAATCCTGTGTAGCATGCTACTTTTAAAAGATGTAATTATCTGTATACATCCCTGTGACTTTTCACCAGATCAGCCTTCTATCCCACAGTAGTACTTAAAAATTCACTAGAAAGCAGCACAGTCAATCAGTACAGAAGTGATTTTGCTATGGAGGCATTTCCAGCAGTTGACCAGATTCTTCTTTTCTCCCTCAAACACCAGACTGAAATATTTTACTAAGTGAATCCAGTTCAATGCAAACCTCATTCCATGAAAGTCATTTGCATTTGGGCCGAATATTGAATCAGCAGGACTTAAGCATATGCTTAAAATAGAAGTTATATTCATGTGACTACTTAAATTAACAAGGGGTCATGCTGTTTCTGTCCTAAGAGAGAATACACAGTGATTTTCTGCCTTTCTGCTTTTGTATTTCTGCACTTGAAAACAAAATGTAGTTTTCCACACCCCGTTAGTATCTGCAGGCAGGAAAATGAAAGGCAGAGGAGAGTGTGTGCTATTTGAAAGTAAGTAGTACACAGAAAGTAAATTCTCTACTTTCAGCTACAGCTTTGCACAAAGTAATTCTTAAACTCTGAAACTCTACCAGTCAGGAAATTCAATGCTTAAATATTCTCCGAGGAATGGTTTCTCTCATCCTTGTCTCTTTCATATTCTCTCCCTCTCTTCCTTCTCCAAAAAGCCTTCTTGAAAGTTATTTTCTCCATAACAAAACAGACTGCCTTGTGTTGCTTCATGTTGCTCAGCATCATGGCTTGTACTTGGAACTTCTCCAAATAGTCCACACACACACACACACACACATATATATATATATATATAATAACAACACAGGGAAGACAGGGACTGTATCAGTAGTAAATTTTTCAGTAGTAAATCTTTCAAGAGATTATTTTTCTCTTGTTAAGGAAAAATTATTGCAGCGTTATAGGTTTTTGGTTCTGAAAGTAGTGAAGTGGAAGAATGCACATGAAGTGATTGGTCTCAGGACATGAAGAGTTCAATAATAATAATATGAGATGAATTTTAAAGAGAACATCTCAAAGTGCCCAGGAGCCCCCTCAGAAAAATCAGTGGGAGTCTGCTGAGTGATCTACTGGAGCCAGAATTTGTCTTTTTTATTGGTTACACTTGTATCAAAACCAAACTCTCAGCCAAGGGAATGCTTGGAGCACACAAGGCAGGCACGGATAGCAGCCACAGTATGGGATAGGGAAAGACATGTGAGAAAGGCAGGGATTTAATGGACTCTGTGTGGGGGACAGGGCACTTTTTCTGCTTCTAAAGTTGTTTCTCCTCCTTGTGACCCCTTTTCCTTCCTTCCCCTCCTCCTTCTTGGGAGGACACCCAGAGACCTTCCCTTCACTTCCACTATCTCCATCATCACCATCTACACGTTTTTCTGTTCTTTCTTGATTGTTAAGGAGGGGTCATACTGATTTGGAGGGACGGGAACTAGGGCAGGACCAGGACAGAAAAGCAGAATCCTGCTGCTTCTGGAGGTAGAAAGCGCAGATGTGATCGCTGCTGCTGGGGCCCTCTGGTACACACTGGCACTCCTTTACCCTCTCTCTAATCCTGCAAAGGCAGTAACAGCAGCATGGATGGTACAAACAGGAGGCAGGAATGAGCTCTTTGGCTGAAATGCATAATCCCTCTCTCCTCAGTCACAGGCAAAGCAGCTTGCCATCCCCTTCAGTCTGGCAGCTCTCCATTTCGCTAACTATTCAAAGCTACTTCTGACTTTGTGACTTTCCCTTATTCACACAAGAAGCTGAGCCAAAGCCCCAAACCTAAATACCTGCAAGCTGGAGAGAAGCTTGTATCCTGAGCTGAACTGTGGAGCACAGAGGCATCTCCAAAATGCTGATAGGGTGTAGATGTGTTCTGAATTACTGACTCATTGTTTGAAAAAGAAGGCCTGTTTGGCAGGATAAACAATGAAAAGCTACTCTTCAAAAAACTAAGAAGCAAATGGCAATGAGGTTGTGCATCATGCATTGGCAATTTCTGATTTCCAAGCTTTAGAGTCCATAATTGCAAATAATTCACAGCACTAGGACATTATCTTCTATTGGTTTCTGACGTGGTCACACATCTGCTGAACTGCACTACAAACTGAACAGGGGTCTGCTTGCAAGAGATGGAAGGAGTCAGGAGAAAATCATCTCGCATTATCTACCAAAACAAAGGTGGACTGAAGGTCAGTTCTAGATCTGGTATTGCCAGAGAACTGAGCCAGCAACCATAAAGTGATTTTTTTAAAATAAATTTGACACCAGAGGCCAGAAAGCTTTGTCATCATTAATCTAATCCACAATCTAAACCATAGGGCCTGGAAAGCAGCCAGTTACTTTCTGAAAGGGTTTTGGGCTTTGTGAGGAAGGCACTCACCTGGCTGCTCATGTGACAGCTCTCAGAGCCTGTGATGGGATGAGGTGAGCAGCTGGAGCCACCTGAAAGGGAGAAACAGATTCCAGTCAGAGACCTGAAGCTCAAGGGTTGGGGTGGCAACAGTGTACCCTGGAGGTACCTGGGCAGATGTTTGTTGTCCTTTCTGGTAGAAAATTCAAGCTTCTTTTGTGAAAATGTACTGGTTTTACAATAATTTAATTAATTCTTTTGTCAGATTTGGAAGCGAGAGACCTTACAATAGCCCAGGTGTGGCATTCAGATGAAACAGGGTAGTGGGCACGTTTCAAATGGGCTTGAAAATGTCAGAGGTAAAACAGTAAAGCTACCTGTGGGTTTCCCTCGTACACCTTCCTCTCCGAAATGCTTCCAACCCACTGAGATTTGCACAGTCTCATGGTGGCCAGGCCATCCAGGTCACAGCTGCCTGGGGCCCACTGAGTCCTGGGGCACATGGCAGTGCTGAAGCTCAGCTGTACAGAGCTTAGGAGCCACTGCTCCCGAGTTTTCACTGTGCCCTGGCCGATAAAATGTTAAAAGTAAATGGAGAGATGCCTTTGTGTATGTATACCTTTGGGTGTGTTTGGCTCTTTGGAGTTACTCTGACTGCTAGGAAACCAATGTCTCCGGAAAGTGAAAACACAAGCTTTTCCTTGGGCCAAATATCTCAATTTTCAACCACAAAGCAAATCAGCACATGAAAAGCATCACTGCCTATCAAAGAGCTAGTTTTCTAGTAGTCCGTGGCTTCAAGGGGGATGGATGCTGAGCAGCAAGTGGAATGTGTGGTCAGCAGCTGAGGACAGGGGCTCTGCAGAGAGGCACAGAGGCCTCCTGGACTCTGATCCAGCAAAGCACCGAAGCACGTGCTCACTCCAGTTGGAGCACAGTTCTCCAGAATTCACCATCCAGGACTGAACTCGAAATATCTCAATGGCAGCTGAACCCACCAAAATCACAGAGACTCTTCTCAGTCATGTCAATGGGAATTGGGTCAGGCAAGGCACACGGGACTTGTTAGCAGCTGCCTGACAATGATTAGCCTGTTAAAGAGATATGTACATTTTATATTTATATAGGACATTAGCACTTTCTGGGACTCCTCTCGTTAGTATCCTCACAGTATGAGTGCAGTAATGCTTGGGTCCTCTGGTAGTTCCAAGCACATCATATTAATCTAAGCCTCTTGGGAACCAATGACTTTGTTTGTGCATTGCATGAAGGGGTTTGAATGTGCATTTCCATGGGCGCAACACACGTGAAGAAATATGAGATTAGTTTTTCATCTGTACTTCAAACCGATAATTTTATACCTTGTAATCTGAAAAAGTTATGCAGTGTCTCTGCAGAAGGGTGGGAACAAAGCTCAAGGCGCTTTTGAAATCCAAACCCATATTTTGATTTACAGCATAATTATCACAGGATTGCCAACAAAAACACCAAACGCCAGGATTTTCAGCCCATATTCAAACTGCTACATCAGTTTTCACAAGCACTGAGTAACTAAAAAGGCTACTCAAAGTGAATGAGTTGCCAGGTTTTCATACTTCTGAACAGTAGACCTTGAATAAGTAGCCTGGATATGGAATTAAGGCTATCTTAAACCACTATGTTTGAAAATCTTGGCCAATATTTCTTAATATTTCTAGGGGAAAAAAAAAAAAAAGATAGTGTGCTCGTACATTTCTTATAAGCTTTCTTTTCTCCCTAGGGACCAACTTAAAATCAACAAAGTAACAACGGGCCTAAGACAACCAGGAAATCTAGGTCTCTGAAAGTGAAAAGCAAACAACCTGCCCTTCTTCTGCCCTTTCTTGAAATCTAAATGTAAGTATATTCAGCTTTGAAATCCTAAACAAGTTTTATGTAATGCCAAAAACAAAGTGCAAAGTTGAAAAACTGAAGTTGTCTTAAAGCTATCACCTACACAGGATTTCATAAGTTATTCAAGTGTTTGCTATACACTAGAGCTTTTGAACTTTTAGTGGAAAAGTACATGGTACATAAATTTTGATGACCATCCTTTTTTTCCTAGACAAAGAAATCTACCCTTTCAGTCATTCTCCACTGTTTAATGGGAGGGAACATGTAATTTCGGCCTTTTGTGTTTATTTAAAGAATCTTGGTTTAAACCTATTTTTATGCTCAGAAAAGAGTAAGCACAGGTTTCATTATAAAAGAAATGTCAAAACACATTATATCCTGGAAACAGAGTGAACCATGCTGTTGATGTGCTTCTGATATCCCAGATGTACACGTGTCCACTTCCATATGTAAGCACATGTTAAATTAAACAGCAGTAACATTCATTGGGAAATCCATACTTAATACAATGTTTAGTTTAGCTCAGTAATGGGAAGAATATGTTAAACATCATTCTGAGCCTTAATGGAAAAGTTTCTGACAACTAGACATTAGCTCATACTGTCCACAGTCATCTTATGCCTATGACTATTGTTTGTTATCAAGTGAGACTTTTGGAAGAAAAAATGCATTATTGCATAACAAGCTGCATTGCAGTAGTGTCCTGCACTCTGTTTTGGTTTCTAGATAGCTAATTAAAAGAAGCCACATGTTAAGAATTAATCATGTGAATTCCTCAGACTTTCTGGACATCTTTTAGGGAGGATGAATGCCACACTCGATAGTGTTTCCCTCTTGCAGAGAAATCATACACAATTTGTCTGAAATGAAACCAGTAGAATCAGACAAACATGACTCCACAAACATGCAGCAATGGAGCATCGGCCCTGGCAGAGACCCCTCTCTGTGAACCCACTGGGGTTCACTGTGGGGGGTACCTACTGGGGAGCACTGAACCGTGAACTTACTGGGTTCACAGGCACTGGGGTGGACTGGTGCAGTGCCAGGATTTTAGGATCTCTGGCCACATCCGCAGCTGGAGCTGTCCCTGGTAACCATTTCACCCAGGATCAGCTGCTGTGACCTACCCTATAGCGACCACTAGAAAAGTCTAACAAGAAAAAAACAAGGAAGAAAACAAAAGAGGAAAAAAATGCTCAAGACTCCAGCCCACAAAATACTGACAGAGAACAAACCACTTCTCAGCTAGTATTTACATTCTCCCAGAGTATCTATAAAAAATTTTAGAAAGTTTTAGAGCCCCTCCACTTAAAATAACATCCATCCAAGAATGGCAGTGGATTTTGATAATTCAGCTGCAAAGTTTCTGTAGCAGCTGATGAAAAGACTGTATAAGAACACTGCTCTTTTTATTAGTAATTTCTTCAAACCTTCTGATAAATATCCTCTGGTGTTATATAATAATGTAGATCACTTTTTAAGAAGTATCATACGTTCAGTACTTGAGAGTGCTTTACCTACAACAGGTGAAACAGAAGTATGAGCTATTAAATGCAGTTGCTGGACAGGAAAAAAAGCAAGTTAAGCTAAGCGTTACAAATTAGCACCTGCTACTTCTCATGCATGGCAAAACTGCTGTGAGAGAAACAAACACCATCCTCATCAATTCACAGACATCAAGGAACAGAGAATTAAGGAGGAAAAAAACTTTAAAAAAGGTTTGAAAGATCTGGAAAATACTGTTATTTCATTTTTTTAAAAAAACCTATTCCAGTGAATGGAGAAGAATTTCAGCAAAACACTCAGATCTGGATAGAAACACCCCTCAAGTTAAGAGGAAATAAAGCCCTTTATCTATAGCAAAAATACAGAAAATTTTCAGATTGAGCATCAACTGGCAGATAGACTTGAAAGGCATTTGGGCCGAGTAGAAGTCCTGAGCTGCTACCAAAATCAACAGTCTAATTGTCTCAGCTGAAACTGGGGCTTAGCTGTTGGGTTTCCTGTAACTGAATCTTGCCACAAACAGCTCTGCTAAGTTTTTCCTTTAATAAAATAAAATACAGCAAAATTAAGATAAATACAAGAGACAGTGAAGATGAGTACATCTTCACCCCAATATAAGGAGGGGAGAAACACCAGAAAAAAAGTCGTGAAGATATCAAAATAGTTCTTGTCAGTTCTAAATGGTTGATATGACAGTTCTTTTAAAATAAACAATCAAACATCTGAAAGTAATTGCTAGACTAAGGGATTTATTTTATTTAAGCAATAAGGTATTTTAAAAATGTACTCAGAATGTCTAGATCGCTTCAAATTGCTTTGGTTTTTTACACAGTGTCATGGTAGTCACTACCCACCCAAATGTGGTATTTTAATAATATTTTTAAATTGAAAAGCAACAACTGAAATGAAGAAAGCAAAACTATTCAGAAAGGTTACCAGAATGCACACTTTAACTTCAGACACTTTCTAATCTGATCAGAAAGAAGAAGGAAAAAAACAATACTTCGCTGAATTTAGAGGCACTAAGTCAGGTGATAAAGTTATACAATTTTGTATAACAGAGGTCATATCTCAAAATCCAAAGAAAACCTAAGGAACTAAAAGTAATGTTTCGATTTATATAGTCTGATATTCTTTCTGTCTATCCTTTTTCCTGTTGAACTGCCTTTTATGCCTTTTAGTGTATAAAATTCTTGAACGTAGTAATCTCCTGTGTCCTCAGTTTTCTCCTCATTTTCTTGTGCTTTCTTTTCCTCCACTGAATCCCTGTTTATCTGACAATAAGGATTAGTTTACTAGTCTGAATTTTCCCTGTCTCACTTGGGGAGCTGGAACTACTGGATGATTTTTAGTGGAACCTAAACCTCAAATTACTTGAGTATTTATGGAAATGTTACCTTACATTTCCAGGACCATTTATTTTAAATAGGAGTCAGTTGCTGGACTCCTTTAGTCACTCGTGAAAACCTAGCTTCAGATTCCTCTCAGCAGCTTTGGATGGGAGGAAATTAAAGGAGAATTACAAAAGAAAAATCCTTTCCAAACATAGCAGTGTTATTCAATAGCTAGGAAATTTACTTCTCTTTTCCTGTTTGGTGAATGTGGTTTCTTTAACTAATCCAAGCATTATTGTGAATAAACCCAATGGTTGCTTTTGTCTGTGTTTTGAAGAAGAGGGGCTTGTTTAGGGCTTTAGTAGCGATAATTGACATATAAAGCTCTGGTACAGAAGAACACATAAAAAGAACAAGATGAACTTGCCTCCACAAATCATTAGAATTGGGGATATTCTATGGATACCTCCTGCTTGCTGTTAGTAACCACGATGACAAGTTTATGATCCCAGGCTGTGCAAAGCAGAGATGTAAGGAACCTGCTGCTTGTTAAATTCTCTGTTTCCCTAGTCCCCTACGCCCTAGACAACCTCATGTGAAAAGAGACTTCAAGCCAGTAAGCAGCAGATTTTTATGTTGATAACAGGAAGTTCATGAAGACTGAAGCAATTTTCCCAAATTCTCTGATTTGGGGAAAAGCTGTACAAAACAGTAAGTCTTTTTATGGGTTTTGCGTTACACATAAATCCTCCTGTTTATATGCTGAAGTATATGGTTTATTAACAGGTTGCTCATTAACAGCAACATATAGAGCATATAGCTCTTCTCATCACTTCACAAATGTTTTCCACACATTTTCATAGCTTTCACATTCAGGGGAAAGTAGCATTAAGTGAACAATCTTCTTTCAAAAGCCTCATTGACATGATTTATCCATGTAATGATTCCTTGTACACTCATTCAGTTTCTTTTGGAAACACCAGTGTATTTTCCATGCAGGAGTCTCTCAGGAAATGTTGCATTTTAAGACAATTTTCTAGACTCTAAAGAGTTCAGACAGAACTCAATACCTTTGCCTTGTAAAGTTCAAGGAAAGGTACCACAGTATGAAATGAAATTTGAAATCCAGTCATAAAAATTGCCCAGCTAATAATGAGAGTTCAGCTAAAATATTTACTATATAATTCAATGTAATATTTAATTTCAAAGGAGTTTTATGTAGTTGTTGTGCTTATTTAAGTACCTGGTTAAGGCTGTGCTTTTTAATTGCAAAAGTTATGCAAATAGCAACAAATATTACAGTTCATGGTAGTCTTATAGGAAGAATTTCACAGAATCACAGAATGGTTAAGGTTGAAAGGCACCTCTGAAGATTATCTTACCCAACCTCCCTGCTCAAGCAGGGACACCTAGACCGGTAGCCCAGGACCACGTCCAGACAGCTTTCTAAATATCTCCCAGGATGGAGACTCCACAACCCCTGTCAGTGCTTAGTCAACCTCATTTTTCTACCTCCTCTACTCATTCTCACAGTTTCTACTTTGTACATCTGAAATTTCCCCTGTACTTGTTCTCTGTAGCAGTCTGCCTCCTGATTTACAAGGGGTGGATGAATGCTGAAGCACAATGCTGAAATCAGGGATATTTCGTTTAAGAAGGTGATGCCATACTTTACTGAATGCATTTACGGACCATTTACTCGGTTGTTACTTGTGTATTCCTGATGTAAATGGGAGATGGTGTAAATGGAGTCAGCTGTGCAGGAGCATGGAGTCAGGACACAAGTTGGGAATGTGAGCCATGCCAACTGATGGCAAAGACTTTCTGTAGAATATTTCCTTTGAGTGCAAGCAGCATATTTCATGCTACTTTGCTGGCATTACAGCTACTTTTAAGCAATCCACAGAACGGAGACTTAGTATTTTGAAGCTGCTGAAGGTCTGGAATGTGCTCAGGTCCCCCCTCTTGTGCAGTGTTTGTAAAGCTGTCCCTTGATACATGACAAATTGAAAAGGCAAAGAAAAGGCAATAGCATGAGCCTGTGCTGACAGTGTAAATAGAAATTTGAGTTTAGCGGACAAAGTTCACAGTTTGCAGTGAAAGGTCATAAGGATTTCAAGCATTTTTGGTATTTTGTCTCTGCTGCCTGCACAATATCAAGCAAATAAAAAAACCCTGATAGACAGCTTCCAATTCTGTATACTTGGCATCCCTGCTCAGCCTGGAGGAACACGGGAAGCTCTGTGTTTGGCATTCTACAATTATTTGAGGACACGCCATCCTAACACAGCCTTAACACTTACTCAGCCCCAGCCTTTCATGTGGCATTTGATAAGCTAAAGGCTTACCCAGCTTCAGTTGAACCAAGTGGCCTGCAGCTTTCTAGTTGAAAATTTAGCATGATGAGGAAGGGTCCTAATACGTTAACTCTCAACGGTTTATGTTCATTTTTTCCCAACCAGTGTACAGTCATATTAAAATATCATTAAAATCTCGTACAATCTGTAGGTGAACCAAAGGAGACTTGGAGGAGTCTGATTTTTTATTATTATTTCTATCATAATTTTTGCCTGTGGTGAGTTCATTCCCTCCTCTGAATATTATTAACATCTCCTTTAGGAAAGGTTTAGATCGGCCTGTGAAACACTGACAATGACATTTTTATTTCCCCAACTCAATTAAATTTAAACCAAGTGGAGACTGTTTTCCTGGAGGTATGTAACCTCAGAAACCCAAAGAAGAGTTTTATTACCTATGTAGCTCAGATGTGAGTGCAACCACTGCTTTCTGTTAAATCACTGCTTCTAATATTCAGGCCTGTGCTGCTGAAATGAGAAAGAACTCTTCTGTACTAATCTTTTCTTAGGGTGCATCTTTCCTAGGCTAAGAATATTCAGAGATAACCTAGGAGTGTGAATGGGATTAAACAGTAAAAATAGGACAGTAGGTGAGCCAGGTACGGGCCAAATTTTTTGCAAAGTGTATTCTTTTAACCTCCCAAGTGAGCTTTTTCTTTGTGTTGGTAGCTTCACAACCCCCGGTGTATCTCAGCATGATCATACATAAGGAGTTTGTTGTGCATGCTGGGAGTGTCAAACATTCGAGCCCAGGTTGTGTCTATAGGTGCTGAAGGTGCCTGGTGGGGTTTTCCCTGTGCTTCCCACAGGCATACCTGACAATGCCGTGAAGGAGCTATTTCCAATCTCAGATGCTTGCATACTTGGCACACGTTGTCCTTCAGGATCAGCCAGAATAGCCCCATTCCAGTTGCTCTGCAACATATTCCTTTATATCCTTCTTGAGACAGATACTTTTGTACTCTGAGATACAAATTTCTTTACTGTACCTGAAACCTGATGTCCATGCTACCTGTCCTGGCTACCTGGGTATAGTAGTTACCCACACAAGTATTCAGTGGTTGTGAAGACCTAAAGATAAAAAGTCTTGCCAGACAGTCCTCCTTTGGCTTCCCTCTCCTTTTAACTTCCTCTTCCCCCACGCTTTTTACCTAGATATGGGCGATTTTGCTCTGAGATTTAGTAGTGCTGAATGGAGCAGAATAGATGCCTGAGTGTACTTCCTCCAGCCAGGGCCAGATGTGGAATGCAAACACAATTTCACAAGTGATTAAACCCAGCTAGGAATGAATATGACCCCTAAATGGGAGTTATATATCTATAAGAACTGCAGACACATTCCAAATTCATTCCTTTTCTTCCCTAAATACAGAATGATTACGTTCAAAGGGCTGATGCTTACCATTTTCTACCCAGCAGCAGAAAAATCTGCAGACTTTGATGTGCTCAGAGCAAAGCATATTCCAACACAATACCCTTCCATGATACCTAGAAAGCAAAGGCCCTTGTCTTTTGACAAATGACAGAGTGTCTGAAAACCTAAACACAGACTAAATGACAGGAAGCCAGAAAGAAAAGGTACTTGTTAATGCTCAGCTTGTATCATATTTGCCCTGGCCAATACAAGGATTATGCTGTTTAAAATGAGCTGTCTGTAGGTGATCAAAGTACGTGGAAGAAAGGAAGACTCTCCTCATTCACAGGCACAGGCAAACATTGTGTCTTAAAATAATATTTTATCTTTACCAGAAAGAAGTATCTTTCATTTACCACAGGGTGATAGTTCTGACATGAAGGCAGTATAAAGCAGTTGTGCACCAGCCAATATGGGCCACAGCTCCTATATGAAGGACAATCATGTGAACATGTTTTTCTTATTTTGCTTCTTTTTTGCCTTTTTTCAAATGCAAGAGGAGCGTTAGACCTGTGTCTGTGCTGAGCGGGCGGCTCACGCCACCTATGGGGCAGTGTCAGTACCAAGACATGTCCGCTCCCAAGGCCTTCCCATGGAAACCTAGCACAGTTTCCATACTGATCAAAAATCGCTCCAACAGACACTTGAATTGGCCGTAGCACCTGTCAGTATTTAAATACATATACACTGATGAGAAACATTTGACCTTCAGATGCTACACCATTTGGCAGTCAGTGTGCTTGATTTTATAAACATACTTGCTAACAATCCATTTTTTTATCCCTGTTACAAATAAGAATACCTAAACATCTGATTCTCCTTTGTTTATTGTCACAAATTAGTTATGGTGACTGTATTGGGAATCAGAAAAATTATACAAGATGGGTTTAGTAGATGGGTTTGATACACAGCGCATTCTGATTACTAAAGACTGCTGTAGGGAATCTAATAAAACTCCAAACAAAGTTTACAAAGCTACAATTGCTCATAAGAGCTGACCATCCCGGAGCTGCCCAATGCAGTGTTTGCATTAAGCCTAGATGAATCCCAGCGTGCAGCTTTGGTGATAAATTATAGCTGTAGAAATGGTACTGTTTCCTTAGGAATAACAATATTTCCTTTCCAGAATCGTGCAAGTGCCAGCCTTTCCACTGCTTTCAGGGGCTCATTTCAATCACCCATTTCAGCTCTTTTTTCACTCATTAACACTACCTAGTCCTTAAGTCTTAACAGGTGAGCTCCAAAAGCAGGTCACAGCATGAGCAGCTGAGCTTGAAGATGGAGGCTACTGATGGTGCTAGGAGTCCTTCTCCCAGTCTCCTAAAGCAAAGGGCTAATCCTCTGGGACAGCAGGCCCCAGGCTGGCTTGCTCTGCCACCCTAGGAGAGGGTGGACAGGGAGAAACCAGAAACTGAATAGGTGAAGACACAAGGACCGCAGCATCCCTTCCCAACCCAGCTGGAGCACTGGAAACAGCCTGTGGCTAGAAGCCAGTGCACAAAAAAGACACGGTCTCACCATGCAGTTTAAACAAATCATGCCCTGGTTTGTTTTGTCTTCCTTAAGCAAACTCAGCTGTTTACTGCATGACAAGGACTTCCGTGATTAAAGCAAAAAATTATTCTAAACCTTATTACGCTCTTTTCTCTCTTTAATGTACTAATCCACCCCATCCAGGGTGAATTTTGGTCAGTCCTTCTTTACTCTGTTCACCTCCTTCACTCCAAGACTTTTACAGTCTCACTGAATGCCATACTGGAAAGTTGGCACTAAGGAAGGCTCCTCCACTGTTTCTCAGGAGATGCATTAGCTACAAACATGAAGCAGTTGTTCTGTTCAGCCGTGTTATCCCAATTTTACACATGGACAAAGCCATTGATGCAAAGGAAGATACTTCTAAATTACATTACTCAGAGATGAGCATCAGAGCCTAAACTTTATTCCTCTCTCACAAAGTGCAGACTTACCGTAAAGTTTCCTTCCAGTAAGACCCATTTCTTACTGTTTTTTGGTTTGGTATGGTTTAAGTGAAGCATACATTTTTCTAGGACTGAAGAATTTCTGGAAAAGACTCTGAAAAAGGTTGCTCTGGTGATTTTAAAACTGGAGTGAAATAAATAGAGAAGCAAGATAATTTCATTATAATAGTGATCTAATCCAGGAAAAATCAAAATGTCAAGACAAAGAAATGTGTCCCTTTAATTGTAAAGCACTATTCAATCTCTTAATAACATCATAGACTGTGAAGGGAACTGTTCTTGAAAGATGCTGTAATTAAAGGTATAGGGTGGATGCTTGTGTGAAGGTTTCAACAGAGTTAACAAATTGTATGTACTCAGACTAAGCAATGAATTAGCGTGTAGAATTTGAGTAACACATTGAGGATTTAAGAAAAAACGCGGATAGTGCTACAGTTTCATATTAACTGCAACTACAGTTCTAATTTGCACGGATGAAATAGAACAACTGAGGTGAATAATTGCTTAAGACACTCTGATATACACAAAAGCAAGTCCAGAAAAAAAGAGCAGGCAAAATATGCCACCTAGCATGAAAAAAAATGTAGCTCCAGTCCTGGAGTCCCCAGAGGCAGGTCCATCTGATTTTGCTTAAACAAACAATGTGGGGGGATGTCCTGTTTCAATTTCTGTTTTGGCCTCCACTACACTGTTTATCTTAAGTGCTCATCTTCTTGACAAATATATTTTCAGGAAACTATTCTTTTGCATTTCGTAGCCCTGAAGAGAACCTGAATAAATGTGTTTGCTCATCAAAAGTAACTTGTGGTCTCTGTGTAGCTGTATTTGAAGTCAGAGGGTCAGAGGGACCTGTAAACGGTCAACTACAGAGTCTGGAAACTATTGGAAGCGATATAGTGCACAAAAGAGCTTACTGCCACTTACTGCTGCACTTAAGTAGTTTGTTACACATTCATAAGCATGAGAAAGAGGAGGCTGACTTAGTACAGCCCTCTTTTAGATACTCGACTTCTTAAAATATTACTCAAAGCTAAGTAAGGAGTTTCAGACCTATTTTGCAAGTCAGGAACTGAAGCAGATTTATCAAAGCATGACAATACCTACACAGCAGCCCCAGAACCACATGCAATGTCTCGCAGAGGTATCAAAGATTTAACTTCAAACCAGGAAGCATGAACACCCTTGTCAGTCGGGCTGCACCATCTGGATGCTCATCACAGGTTGGCCTGCCAACTTATTTCTACTCTTGTCCTGTAGACCCCCATCTGGAATCCTGAACTCCGGATATGTCCCAAATGAGATTGTGAACTGAGGGTCCTGAAAACTACAAGACACTCCACTGCCCATTGTTTTCCTTGTTTCCATGGCTTCTTTCCATCTCCAGTACAAACTGCAGTGTTCAAGGTGGAAGAAACTTGTGAGCAGGGGTTAGAATGTGCCAGAAAGTGGGAGCTGTGGAATGACAGCAAGCAATATGTATATGTTGGCTCAAGCCTGCCTTTTCCATGGCATCAAAAGAAAAGTGATGCTGTAAGTTGCCCAAAGTCATAGAGGTAGTTTTGAACAACCTTACACACATGCTTAAGAATCTCTAGTTCTTTTAAAACTTGAGCCTGCTGCTTGAGTGATGGTGTCTGGACATACCAGGTCAGGACTCACAACCAGAATTCTGCCACCCCCTACTGTAGTCCCATGGTGTGAGCAAGCAGGTAGGATTCAATTCCAGCATAGGTGTTTTTCTCAGAGCCAGTGCCCAATCCATTAGTTAACAATACCAGACAGTTTATAATCTCTCTTTGGTCTTCTTGAGAGATACATGCATGTCTAAGTCTACCCTTAGGAATTCATTGGGAAAAAAAATGTAAGCCAGTATTTCCTTAGTTCTCTAGGGGCAGCGTGTCCTCACAGGAGACAGGAACAGTATTTCACATTTTTAATTTTCTAACCCACTCCCCTCCAGCACTGTAGGAAAGAAAGGTATTTTAAGAGAACAGTAAACATTCAGCATGTGCCTGTTTCACCATTCAGAGCATCAGCCCCACATTCAGAGACAGCAACTCTGGGAGTCTGTGTTCTATCAGGAGAAAAAAACATTGTGTTCTATCTGCAGAAAAAAAACACCGGCTTTTCTGGACAGTGACACCTCATCTCATTTATTATGCCCATCCTTTGGTAGCCCACAGCTGAGCAAGGCTATAGCAATGCATTTTAAAATGTGGTAACCTTCAAACTAGGTTTTTCTTGAGAATCATCTGTATCATAATTACAGAGGCACCACTGCATTTCTTTACAAAACAATTCAATTTAGGATTATTACTTTTAGTCAGGGAGCCATCATCACCAAGAGTGAACAGGGCTGAAGGATCTTCGTAATGACTTTAATACATTTGGAAGTCCTGGGTCCTCCCACGCTTTTTTTTTTTTTTTTTTTGCACTAATTTGCTGTGGTTGGACAAAGATCAAACGGAATAGTGCGTGTAGCCAGCACACAACATGCATGATCACTTTAGTTAAATCACAAAAAAGGCTAACATCTGACTTGTCCGTGTCATCCTATTTGGCAAAAATAATAATGTAATTAAATGGGTTTAAGTACTAAAAACATATGTATCTGCTTACATTTATACTTTTTTCCCCCCTTTACAAAATAATGCTTTTGTTAGAAAATAAAATTCAATGAGCTTCATATGTAACTGGTGGAATTTTGCAACTCAATTATTTCTTCATCACAATGGCAAGAGAAGCTCCAGCACACAAATAATCTGGAAGATTTATAGACCTGATTGCAGACCTGACTCTTGGCCTGCTGAGCTCCCTAGCAGGCCAACAAGGAGTAGTCTTTTCCGCAGGTATGAAGTGGGTTGGCTGGTAGCATCAGCTAAGCCACAGTGAAGGATACGAGTAGAACATTTACAGCCCCTATTTCTAGCTAAACTAAAAAATCTTTGAAGTATGATATGCTGATTTCACGAGCGTTAAAAGCAAACTTCTGCAGGAAATGGGATCCACATGCATGTTTTCTTGGGAGTTCCTTGTAAAACAACAGTCAAGTCTGAACATAAGTATGTATTTTTAATGTAATAGATAGGTTTACGTTACAGGTTCTTCCCTCATTCTCCTACTGCCTGTAGGTCTGTACATCAACAGAGACATCCAAAGTCTGCTTTCATTTAATTAAATGGGATCTTTGTCGCCAGTTGAAAAAAAAAAAATATCAGATATATGAAATAATGTCTGTTCTCATGACATTTCCAGCCCAGTTTCCAGGAAGACTTTGGGATAGTTTTGAGTAGATGAAAAGAATGATAAGAAAAACATTTCCTTAAAAGAAAATAATTAAAGGAAAGCAACACTCCCACTTATCTTCCAACTCTTCCATCTTTGGAAAATTTCCTTTTAGCTCAGAGGGGCTAGACAAGTGAAGCTGTTCATCTGGGACGTCCCATGAACTGTCATCATTGGCAAGATAAGATGCAGTAAAATAGACTCAAAAAACAATCAGTGTTGTCCACTTCAAACAGGATACATTTAACCACTATGATAATTTCTACAACAGAATACCAATATCAATAAATTAGGCACATAGAAAAGTTAGGAGTCATTGATACTGGTTATTCAGCTTAAAAACAGGAATTACTTCCCCTGCAGTCAAAATGCTACTATAATTGAGAAGAAAATTTGGGCCAGTAGTGGATACCTGTTTACTTAGCTACACAATAGCTGGCCAGGGTTTGGGCATTTTTAAGCTAATACAAACCAGAGTGATTCTAATTTTACTGCCTGAAAATAGTAATTTCATAGATCTAAACTGACATTTGTTCCTTGCCAAAATATTTTGCACTGGCACTTAGTGCTGGAAAGACCTTTTTTTTTTTTTCTATTGCCAAGAACTGAACAAAAACAGCCAAATTATTCTTTTCTTAATTGAGCAAAATTCTCATTGTAGTTGTGCTTGATTAAGAAAAACAGGCTGCAGTCTATTGCATGGATAACTGTCTGGGTATATATACAGGTTGAGATCCATTTTAAAATATTTAACAACTAGCAAATTTTATACAGGTTACAGTTCTCATCAAAATTAATGGGGTTATCTGTGTATGTCAAGTTACCTGCCTGCACAAGTGACCAGTTCCCCGACTGTTGAATTTCACAAGCTTTTAATGTTGCTAATTGTCACATGGAGGCAATTAATTGAATTACTAGAGGAAAATCTGTTCCAGATCATGTATGTTTTTTCTTTACAATTGTGGAGGACCATATTACTGAACTCTAGGAAATACACTTTTTTTTTTTTTTTTTTTTTTTTTTTTTTTTTTTTTTTTACTTTAAAAACCAGATATTCACCACTATAACTGATGCACAGGAAGTGGGGGGACACAAGTTTCTCAAAGTTACAGTCTCTACCACATGTAGTTTTCCATCATGTCTGTTCAGGTTTCTGCATTTTATCTGTGTCACAGATCCTCCCAAGAAGAATTACTAGACCTCCATAGTCAGGAGGTTTCATAAAATATTAAATTTCAGCAATCATTTTTAGCCTGAGGCAGTCAAGGGAAAACTAGCCAGGAAATTCTTCAACAATATTGCGTTAATAATTTTGCGTTTCCAAATGAAAAATAAGTAGGTTTGTCTTCAATTCCATAACAGATATCACTAGGTTATGAATGCCACAGCAGTGTTTCATGGTCATAATATACTGATGACTGCAATGAAGGAAAACACAAATCTCTCCCCTTCCTCAGGATGACTTGTCATGGCTTAGTCCTCATTTCAGGTGTCACATTTAATCAAGATGAGGACTTCATTCCAAACCAAAGACATAATGGCATGAAATCCTTACCAAAAAAAGAAATAAATGATTTTCAACAGACCGTGGTTAAGAGGCTGCATTATTTGGGGACTAAATATAAGTAGAAGGCAGAAGAAAAAATAAACCAAGGTATATGTATTAGTAATAAAGAGAAGAGAGATAAAATAAGAAATTCGGGAAGAGGGAGAGGCATGCATAGAACTAACAGCAGTCCTCAAAAGTGATTAATGAGATTTGCACACACATTAGGAGATAATCCAGCCTAGAGCCTGAATAGGCAAAAGAAACACAACTGCCAAAAAAGACGAAAGATACCAAGTTGTTGTTTTTTTTTTTTTTTCACTTTCTCAGTGATTTTCATTACTGGTGATGCCTTTTAGCTTGAAAAGAGGAAGGTGATAATCTATTTCTACAGATACTATTAGAAACTTTAAAGGCAATGCGTTGATGTGACAGCAGTCTGTACTTTTCGCCCACTGTGTTTTAAAAGAGGAGATGAAAACTCTCCCTAAGTTTGCCTTGCTTCTCCTCCCTGCATGTTACTTTCAAAAGCCTGTAATGAAAACAGTATCTAATGAAAGAGCAAACATGGATGCCATACAAGCCCACAGATTATAAAAGCTCTTGCATTTTCGTCCAGTACAATCAGTGCTGATTTATTACTAAAGCTTAAACTGGTGACGATGGAAGGAATTGGATTACCCCTCAGTTCCAAGCAGAGCACTGTTAAATCTCTGGTATCACAGTTAATTTTTTCACACATTCCCCTCCATTCTGAATCCAGCAGCGTGAAACAATTATGCCACCACAAGTTACTCATATAGATGCAGAAATACCAGCAAAGCGGACCTGGGAGCTTTTGATTTCTTTATTTTATTGATTGTTTCATTTGTGTGCATGTGCTCACGTGCATGTGAGAGCTTCCTATCCCAGCACATTACTCAGAGTTGCTGGTACGGCTGCTTCTAATCTTAGAAGCGCCTTGCCATTTAGTATTCCTTTAGCAGTAAAATGCTCCTACTCTAAACATAGCCAAAATTGCACCCTGTGTCCAGTAGTGGTACTTGCCAAAGTGTCTCTCAAAGGTTTCTGGAGCTCACCAAGCTGCAAACAACATCTTTGGAAAACATTAGTCCCTGGATGACTTTAGTAGTAGAACTTGTGAGTACAGTCCTTTAAAGAGCTCATTCCCGCAGGCTCTGATCAGCCTTACTGCTTAACTTACTGAGAATTTTGCAACAATTTTCAGGGAATACTGCTAAGACCTAAGAGAAAAACCCTCTCAAGCTCTGAGCCTGTGGGCTATAATTAAGTACTCAAGAACATTTCTTTCCTTAGCATGGTTAAACAAGCCTTCCACAAAGCAGATTAGAAGTATTTCTATCAAGAATACATGATTTCCACTAACACCTGAAAATCTGAGCAGGTTTCTTTATCAAAGACAAAATTAACCTGGAATTAAAGTAGGTATGCCATCTCAGAGTCAAACAAAACACAGAAATGAAAATCACTGTAAGCATTGCTGATAGACACTCTACTGTTTAGAGAAACACGATACCCTTTTCCTTGCCAGAGAAATATCAACCTAATGGATTTGGTTTTGATTTTGGTTGAGCCAGAGCCTGTAGGTAGCCATAAACCTTTGGTTCTGATGTTCAGCATTAAGGATCTGGTGGACAAAGTTTGTGGGGAAGGATTTGATGTCATTTAAGCGCGCTGTTTTTTCTAAGTCCAGATTTTGTGAAGTTAGTCATTGTTGACTTAACTGTGTTGTCCGGGGAATACCCAACACATGCCTTAACTACTCCCTTGCATAGATACAAACATAATTCTTTTAAAATACTTAATTGCTTACAAATAATCCAGATTTTGAAACAAAAAAAGGAGGACTGGGCAAGGAATGGAGTCCTTAGTTGACTGACAATACAGGATATAGAACCTTTCAGATCCTAATCCACGAGGGGAAGTTTGCATCTGGCTCCATAATGGAGTCCACATGCCTGAATTAGATGCCAGGACTCCACGCATGTGTGTAAGTGGAGTTAAGTGCCTCAGAGGGGGATTCACAAAAGCCACTGTTTGGGGAGCTGCCTAAGCCAGCCAAATAGGAAAAGTTGAAGATTTCAGTTCATCCTAAATCCTAGCTCTCTCCGGGGTTTAAGTGCCTTCTGGTGAATGAAGTACACTAGGGCTCAAGTCCCTTCACTCTCGGCTCATAGCTCACAATCCTCTTTCATAGGCAGGCGCCAAAGTTTTGTTTCAAACTCAGTGCAGCCATCAGCAGCTCAAGCCCAGTCTTCTTTGCACTGAGGAAGAGGGGTCTAATTCCTTCCCTTAGCAAAAGGCATTTAAGTTTGTATTTCCTACCCTCTAGGCATGCCCAAGCCAGCAGGCTACAGGCATCAGTTCCCAGGAGGCAGGTAGGAGCTGGCACGTGTCACAGCAGACCCAAGAAGCCACAGGGAGGAGAGAAAGCCCATGAGACTTTGTCTGAAAGACTGGGAGGCATCAGCAGGCAAAGGGAGCCTCAAGTCCATACCTGGCAGCACTTGGAAAGGTTTGGGACCACTACTTTGGGGGGGATTTCAGTGATGAGACAAATGGGGCAAGAGTTAATCAGTCCCTAATCGGGCTTGGATTTCGATTATGGATTGAAGTGCTTTAATACCCTGCTCCAATCCTATATCCTTTGCCACGTAGTGCTGCAGGCAGCTGAAGGGAGGCTGATGTCTGCCCAGGATCCAGTTGAGCAGCAGGGTAGCACTGTGTTTGTCAGCCCACCACCACTGGCACAGCCCCTCATCCTGGATGCAGCACTGATGAAATGAAAGTGCCGACTCCCACTGCAGCTATTTTATAACCATTAGTCCCTGGGAGTTGAGCACTGACCCAGCTTTACAGCCTGAATATTTGCTAGTCTCACAGTTATCATGGGTCCAAATGGCTGCACTGAACATTCCAGATTGTTTCTCTTGGAGTAGAGTTGAGAGACTTGAGTGAATGACTGATAGTATTTGCTCTTCAGGGCTTGGCTTTGCTTTCCTTTGGCCTTAGTTGGATTGTTCCAAGGTGACAAATATGGTAATTTTAAGTCCTTTAAACCATAGCCCATTGGATCACATATAGGAAATTAATTCCCGCTCATGACATTCTTGGAGTTTAAATTATTATATATTTTCATGGATCCACGATAAGTGTGTGTGAATGGGATGGGGAGGGTCTTTCATGTGTTGCAGAAGTGTCCTTTTTCTTCTATGTGCTTTTGAGACACGTAGCAAACATTTGCTGTAAGTATTCACTGAATCAGACCTACAGGGAGTACTTCACAACTCAGGCTGTCACGCTACCCTTGTTTCTGCACGTGAACTTGTAGAGTGGGAAGAGAGTGGTGTCTGTGTAGGCCTGTACATGTTACGCTTAAGAACTAACAATGATTTCAAGCTTTTCCTCCGTGCCCCTCGACTAGTCAAGTGCTTATGCTGCTGAAGCACACTGGAGTGAGATGCATTTTCTTAGTTGCTCCACGAGAGGAAGACACAGAAGGTCTTCATGGGCAGACCTATTATGGCATGACACAGGGATGTGTGTGTGCAGTTCAGCCATGGCAGTGAGAAGCACACACTTGAGTTTTCGGTAGGTTTTGGTCATGATTTGCACCCAAGTTCACATTATGAAGACATGTACATTGGCATATCCACTGTCAACCATCTAGTAAGGTCCACCTTCATGTCTGCCCATAGGTATGACCCAGAGCACGAAGGGTCTTTCATAAAAATTAAATTTTCACTTCTGAAATAATTTTAACCAAGTGAGTGTTCATTGGTGGTTATTGTTGTCTTAGTCTTTATCAAGAAAAGCAGCATAAAAATAAAATAATTCACCCATTTAGGCAATATGATTGTCAGGTAAGATCTGCTTGATTTTTGTGAATGGAACAGTATCAGGTCATGATTAGCACATCCTAACAAATACAACGATATCTGCAGTATTTTATAATAGGAAAATAACTGTTGGTTAAAAATCTTAAAACATGTTTCTGATTTCTGTCTGGGTGGAGTAGTCTAGTATGCTTAACCTTCTAAGGCAAGATTATTTCTTGCACTGTTTGAGCAAAGGTAGGGAAAGTATGCAAAGGGTAGGAATTTTTTTAATGGCAAATAATCTTCCAATAAAAATTGTCTGAGAGGAAGTTTTTTCAAGAAAAATATTTTACAGACATTTGTTATTGTTTTCATATCTCCCTTGGACTGGGACTTCGGGGTTCTGGGAAGCTGCAGAATTAGAGCACAGCAAATAAAAATAAGGGAGAGAGAAGCTGCTCTTTCTTTCTCTTGACAGGCTCATCAAAGCACAGTGAACGGAAATATTGTAAATTGTAACAATTCGTCTCCAAAATAAAGCCTCCAAAGCCTTTTGCTTTTATTAAAAAGAAGAAAAAAGAAAAAAAAAAAGAAAAAAAAGTCATGAAACAGCATGAGGGCAAGAGCCAAGAAAACACATTCTGTACACCATCAAAGTGAGAAAAGCAACAGAAATGCTGTGCTGTGCCAGTTTCAGACAGAGGCAATCAAGCAAATTTTATGGCAAGAAGGCAACGCGTAAGGCCACAAGATTGCAACAGGAGTCACAGAGAACAATAAATTATTTCAAATTAAGGTCAGGCCAAGCACTTCAAGAGTCTGGCACAAATTTCTTGCTTTATAGTACAGGAATTCCCAGGACTGTTAAAGTAAATGCTACACAGGGTTGCAAAACCTGGAGTGTGATCACTATATAGGGGCACACAAAATGAAATTTCCTTATAACCAAAAGACTTCAACCAAAGAACCTGTGCACCCAGAATTAGGCTCTTGTTCTTAATGAGATTTCATGATCTTGATTCCTTGTTAGGGTTTAGCAGCTCCCATATAGATCTGTAAAGCACTTAAATTTAATCTGAATGCATGCAAAGCTCAAAAGTTTCAAACCTCACAGAAGTTCTTGCTTCATCGCTGATAATAAAAAGGTAGAACTTACCCCTTTCCAAAGAGCCATCCTTCCTGCCTGCCTCAGGCACCCTACAGCTGCCAGGAGCCCTCGCCTCCCAAAATGTCCCATGGCAGAACACTGGCCAGACCTCAGTGTTAGCAGAGACAGACACCTGCCTTTCCCAAAGCTGTGGCTGGGTTCTATCCACCTCGGACACAGTGCAGCCTTTTTAGCCCCCAAATGAAGACATGGTGACAGTGGCTGTGGTGTGGCAGGACATTACACCACAGCAGGGTGCTGAGGGTGGCCCACAGGCCATGCAGGGCAAGTCAGACCTCAAGTGGCACCAGCGACTGAAACAATACTTGCTGCAGCCTCAGAACAAGAGAAGCACAAGAGCAGCTTCTGGCCACTTTTCCCTTGTCTCCTTAGGTTTGGCACTAAGTGTACCTTAGCCTGAAAAGTCCACCCTGCATGAATATTACAACTACAGGCAGCAGTACTGCTTTATGTAACACTTAAACTAATAAGAAGACAGATTATCTTCCCCGCCACATCTGTAACAATCAGTCATTGTCATTACCAAGAACACTTCTATAATCAGGATTTGTCTTTCTATTGTCGTCTCTTGGGAAATGTTTCAGAAAAATACACACTCTAGCACCTAGCTGTGTCTTGCAGATGCACATCTAAGCTCTCCTAAAGGTATCGAGATCTGTTAATTCACAGAATGTTCTCTCTCCAAGCAGTCTTCCCAGACACGTGTAAGAAAGTCTTAACCCACAGTGTATTACGATAAAATATACATAGCCAGAGTCGATCTTTTGTGTCTCTTTAGGACTCAATGCACCTCCACAAAGACAAGTATTTTTTCTGCTTTTAGTACAATAATGTGATTAATCAAATGAGGAACTAAGAGTTCTCTGACCAGTAAAACTGATAGATAACCTTCAGAACAAGATTCTGCCACCGGCACATATTTGGGCAAAGATTCAGGATGTGCCTCAGTTTATTGTCACAAAAAGTGATAATCTTCTTCCATCACTTCTGTCTACCCCTATATATCTGATGAGATGGAGCATTTCACTGATTATCAAGTTTAACAGTGAACTGTGCAGAGTATTTACTTGTCATTCAGAGCCCATTGCTGACATGTGGCCCGCTCACAAGACTGTAGCTGGCTGAACCGACAGGTATCGAAATGGAAACTTTATTTAAACTTTCACTGGTGAGTCTAATTCATAGCAGCACTGCCTAGAGGCTCACTGCTTTGGATTAAAACAGCAAAATGCTGTGATACACTTTGCAAACTGTTGTACCATAATAACATGCAAACAATTGTACCATAAACATTTGGGAGGGTTCTACTGCACGCAGCCAGCACAACCTGTCCCAGGGCAGAGTAAAGCCAAGAGAGATGAGTGACAGCTGAGAAAGGAGGTTTCCAAAGAAAGCTTGCAGTTCCCTGTTCACACTATTCTGCAACCAGAAATCACCATAGTTCATTATCAACACCTCGAGGTTCAGCCTACTGGATCACGCACTTCAGTCTGAAGTGCATCACCAGTTGTCTGTCTTTGTAAATATTTTGGGGTAGTGGACTGGCAGTAGATGCGAAGTGTTCTTGCCAAAACAATCCTCATACCAACTCTCCTAGGAAACGGTTGGTTGCCTACAAATCCACTTCCATGAAAACCAGCCTCCTTTCCAGTGGGCTGCACGCAGCAAACCTGTTACATCTGATAAAGCAAATTCCTTGGACAGTGTCAGTGCCTGTGCCCCACGGGGAGCTCCTCCTGCAGCGCAGGGTAGCACCACCACTTCAGAGAAGGAGCCTGCAGTCCAGTTCCCACGTTGAACAACCAGTCTGTGCTCACAGGCACTGGTGGCCAGTGCCAGGCTGGGGGCCAGGAGGGTGACTGTGTGCTGATAAGCGGGGAGGCAGCTCTAGGCTTTGATCCCTTTGTGTGTCCCATGTTATTGGGGCCAGGTCTGCGTTCCTCACGCAGCCGGTTGCTGAACCGGGAGCTGGTGGCAGCTGCTAAAGCGCCTCCATCAATCTGCCTGCCACCAAGACTGTAGGCAAACTGCCCAGAAGAGAGCATTAGGCAGAGGATTCAAGTGCATGCTGTATGGCAGAGAACGGGAAAATGTATTCAAAGGCAGGTATTTGCTAAATCCTACCTATAATTAATTCTAATCCCATAATTAAAGTCGCATGCTTTTCTGCAAACATTCCCCCATGTTGGTCCTTCATCCCCATCCCGAGGTCAGACACCGATTCGTGCAAACAAGCACACGCCACCATGCCAGAGAGCTGCATCCCTGGGGACTGTGGTCACCCAGCCAGCAGTGCCCAACTTACTGATCCTTGTCACGGCTCCCTGCCATCTGACTCCAAGTAGCTTTCAGGCATTTTCCAGCAAACAGCATCTGGGCCAGATCCTCAAAAACATGCAAGAGATGAACTCCCCTGGAAATCAATTACTAGCACCAGGCATCTAAATGTCATCGTAAATCATGAGCTTCATGTTTGTGTTGAGTCAACAGAGCCCTGTGCCTGGGAATGGGGGGTTATGGAGATGCCAATCTAATGGTGCCCAGATTTGCAGACAGAGAAGGAGAAGCCTACCCGGGCCCTCGTAGGTAGGCTCACAGCACATGGCATAGGGAGACTAAAGGCAACATAATTATGTGTCTGCATGGGCTAAAGTCTCCTTCTCATTGTGGCTGCTTCCACTCCCAGGACATGCTGTCACATAGATATGCACACATAAATATCTGCACACATAAATACCTGCACACAACAGATACAGGCCCACATGCAGATACACACTGTTTGGAAGCAAGAAACATGGGAAGTCCAAGGGTGCCCACAGAGAGCTGGGTGATTGTCCAGACTGCGCACATGCATGAATGTATCTGCAGAAAGACTGGAACAGAGGCAATTGATTTATCTTTGGAAATACACTTACAAACGGGTAACAGAGACCACCCCAGGAACTGCAATGAAAGACCATATAATTATCACTGAGGCCAAAGATATCTTACAGTTGATCATCGTTTTTTAAGATGAAGCCATTTATTTAGATGTTTTCACACTTCTCTAAGAAAGAAACTGTAGGCACCATTTTGAATTTAAAAAAAAAAAACGACCTAGAAACAAGCATCTGCCACATGTTGAATATTCCCCATTAGCAGCAGGTTTATGCATGCATGCATTTTAAAATGTTTATTATGACAATACTTGTTATGACTGCCTCAGATTTAGTAAATACCACATGATAATCAGACACAGTTGTTAGACCTTGAGCAAAATATGATTTAATTTATTTTTAACATACTGAACAATAGCTATTTCTTGGTAATCTAAACTGAACACAGGCACTCGAGACTACTTTGTTTCCTTGGAAGGGACAGTGAAAAGGAGGAAGGGAGAAAAAAAATAAACCTGATCTCTGTGGGATAGTTTCACAAGAGGCAAGAAGGAGGATTACATTTACCATAAATCCTACTTTCCTCCCTACGGAGTGCACAGGCCCTTATAGACTGTTTAGCAAGGTAAACTCTTCACCTACTTGAGAAACAAGTATAGCTTTCAACGAAGTTGCAGGCACCATTAAAAGTAAAATTATGTGGAAACCCAAACCTGCTTGGGCCAAAGTCAGGCATGGAGCACCTGTCTCCTGCCAACAGCATGGCTGGGCCCTCACACAGGGGCTGTGCTCTCCTCTACTGCCCTCCTGCTCTTCATTGCTGAAACCAAGATTAGGTCAGCGTAGCTAGTCTTAATTTGTGTTACAAAACTGGTTAGCTTTCAGAGGAAATCCCTGTCAAGTTATATTTGGTTGCCTTCACTCCCTGCTTTTACATAAAGTATGACTGAACTTGCAAAAGGAAACCCCCTACATTGTATTTAACTAGTTTGCTGGCAAACTTGAAAACATAAAATAACATAATACCTCGTTTGGCACAGAAAGGCAGAAGAGTGCTTTACATTCAAGTGGTACTGTGTGCATTAAATGGCACTCAAAGCTCTTGAGCATATACAAATAATTTTGTATGTTTATGCTTTGTATGTGTTTAGTTTTTTCTTGCCGCTAGAATTCAGTCTCTGTACAGTATAGGGAGATACCTTCAGAAAGTACTCACTGACTGACAGGTTAGTCCTCAAAGGAGTTAGCGATCCAGAGGTGAATTTTAGCTGGGATGAAGTTTTGAAATAGTAAATTTGAAAACTGCGGTGGGAATTTCACTGCTCAAGTCCCCTACACATCACAGCACTGGTGCTGAGAACAACAACCAACATTTGCCTGACTTTTCACATGCCTCACTTGAAGGCACCACAGCTGTTCACTGAATAGGAATAGCTTAGTTCACTACAGGAACTAAGGCCTTGATAGCTACTCCTCTAATTTTGCGCTAAAAATTCTTCTAAGAAAATTAGCTGGCTAACAGAATTAGTTTACAAATGCTGACAAACCCCCCAATGTATATGCCCAGTGCTTAATTCAGTGCTTTTCATGTGGTGGAAACCTTAACAGAAATATGTATGGAGTGGGGGTGTGCACGCGCTTGCAAGTATAATCCAGGGAATTCATGGATCCACAGTGTAGGAAAGAGGAACAGTACAAATGAAAATGGAAAAGAAACTGCTATCACTTTGTAAGAACTTTAGGTCTCCACTACGAGCCCTTCTTTGCCTTCCCCTGAGCTGCCCTGTACCTCTGGTACAGAGTGGGAGGCCAGCCAGGGAAATCCCCACAGAGAGTGACTGTGATTCTGACCCACCAGCTCTCTGTAACACAGCGGTGCTGCTGCTCCTTACCTGTGGTGACACATTATTTGCCATTTCCATTGAGTTATGCTGTTCCTGCATATCTCTGTATGTCAAGGTCACCCCAAAATTAGCCGTGTTCCCAGTCACTTTTGATCTTGAGTCAAAAAACATCCTAGAGAATTTAGCTTTTTATCACAGATTTTTTTTTTTTTTTAGTAGCACTCTTCTGGTAACAAAATCTCTAGAATCACTAGGGTTTTTTATTTTGCAGAAGTGATTTTCCATGTGGAAACCTGAGCACTAGCAAGACCATTCCCCCTTGCAGTGGGCATCTGGTCCTGCTTCAGGCAGTCCCCATGGAAGGGACTCTAGGGAAGAAGATTTCAGGTCACTGAGATCTACTCAAGCCTTATGCCTATTTGGGAAATACAGCAAAAAGCAAGGTGTGGTAAATTAAGCCCATAGGAGTAGTCTCTGGCCGAGTCTCTTAGAGGTTCTGGGACATGGGTAAACTTCATCTAAACCCAACATTTGTTGCAGAGTGATGACTTTCCTGTAAGAACCAATAAATCAAGATCTAGCTTTCAGCCTTTGCAAGACCACCTATGATTTCAAGTCCCAAATGAATGATCATCACTCTTTCCATACATTCTTTACATAATTAGGCTAAACCAGCCATTATTTCTTCACACCAATTTAAGAATTTAAGAATTATGGCTGCTGGTACATTTTGTTTTGTCTTCAGTTTCTACTGAAAAACTCAAATAGCCAGAGGAAGGTCCTTTCTCATTTTCTCAGGAGAACAGTTCTACCGAAGAGATTATTGAGAAATGTTTTCACTTGAGCTTTACCCATAAAAATGTGTTTTTTCAAGGACTCTCTCTCACCCACAGAGCCAACCACATGCGCTCACACACAAGCAGCTGAACACTGTGGTTTAGGATCATATTCCCCCCCCCTCAAGTGGCTTGTCCCACCCTAGGTAAAGCAAAATGTTTATTGTGGCTTAATTTTAATGACTGGTACAAAATGACATGTTGCATAGCGTGAAGGCATAGTTGTTTCTCCTCCATCTTCCTGCAGACATTAAAACAGGTAAGGTAAAATTTCCCTTTCTCCGAGCCTTTGCTTCTCTAAAGGTGTACAAATACACAGAACATTCCTATTATTTTCTGACGGAAACCCAGGAAAATCCCAATCCAAAGCCAAATTATTACTCCACTAACAGACACATCTTTGAAAGCATGTCATATTGCATTACGTGAACATGTTTGGAGAAGATCCCTAAATTGCTGGGATTTGGGTGAAAGGTGTGGGAAGCCTTACACTTTGGCTGCATCTTCAACACAGGTTTTTCTCCTTCTCACTCTGCTATTTTCCTGGGAAAACTCTCCTTCTGCTATCATAAACTCTGAAGGACCTGTCTAACATTTAAGATCTATAGGCTTCTTTTGAAAACCAAGATCTTCAGTAGCTTTTAGGCATTTAAAGATGCTGGTGGTTTCCTAGCGAGGTCTTCAAACCAGAGTTGTGCACCCAGGCATTCAGAAGCCAACTGCAAGCCAGAAAAAAAAAGACCTTCAACGTCTCTCAGTATATAAATAACCTTTTAGAGAAGCTGAGTTGAATGAGACAGGCAATGAGCTGAAATACTGAAGACTACCCCCGGCATCCGTCATGCTGCCAGGCAGGCTTGCCTTATAGTGACGGTATCTGACAGGGATAATCCAGCAGCAGCACACACAACTCTACCACATTTCTCATCAAGACTAGTCTTGTCTGATCCCTTCTTCCTTTGGAAGCAGGGGGAGAGACGAGCTGTACGGCCAACACCAAACGCAGGCTGCTTCTCCAGTACCTGTGGCAGATCCCAAGACCCAGACAGCTCACAAGGCCACTGGGGAGGATCTGACCTCCTCCCACAGAGATGTCAGCCAAGTCCCATCTAGCACAAGGCTGTTCAGTAAGTAAGCCCCCACCTTCCACTCCAGCAAGTCACAGGCACCAGCCCCAGCCAAAATCAATAGATGAGAAGCAATCTGTCATTTCCAGGCCACACTGGTTGGGTTACGATGAGTCAAAAAACATGACAGGAAACACAGATGCAGTGAGATCACCTTCTCTGGAGCCTTCCTATCTCTAGAAGTCTTGCTTCATCTCCCTCAAAATTTCCACGTGGGCCCACAAAAACATCTCGTGTTAAAACTGCAGGTGCATTGCGTGACGCTTGGCAGGGCCAAGGGAGCCCAGCACAAGCAGCAGGAGGTTGAGTTCACCCTGAGCTACGGGCAGGCTGGTGTCTCCCCGAAGGAAATTTTTTTCAGTTATTTCAAATACCTCCCACTCGCACACAAAGCTCATGTTTTGTAATAAAAACAAGGAGAAAATCTCATCCAAAGGAATTTTACCTATTTCCCTCTCTGCTTATTCCACTGAAGTTATCTTTTTAAAAAAATAAACCCCCCAAAACTGGCCACCAGAACAACAAAGTAGCCAAGAAGCTGATTTAATAACCTCATTCTTCAAAATCCACCCTGCCCTTCATACTCGTAGGTTTCAACAACAGTCCTAAATCATCCAACATCTTCTAATTTTTTTAAAGGTTTTGCTGCATTTCTGTCTACATACAGGCAATGCTTTTCCTTTGGGAGAGATGCACAGAATGGTGCAAATTTTCCAGTAGCTGAGATTTTCCCTGCAAATTGAGGCAGGTGTCACACTGCAGAGGCAAAGCTGCTGCATGTTCCTCATTATGGTACAGAATGGGGCAGGAAGGCCAACAGAGAACAGAATGGGCACATTTCTCCCCACCTCCCAAAAAAGGGAAAAAAAGATTGTGCAGTGTTTATGTGCCCAGATGAAGCTGCAGCAGGTTAATAAGTTACCATGTCCCAGCCAAGCCGCAGTAACTGATCACGCACAGACTGTCCTCGAAGTCTAGTACCACTGAGCTTTAAGCAGAAATACCACGTCCTAAGGCCCTAATCCTTTAGCCCACAGCAGCACAGCCAGCCGTGGGCTAAAAGCCACATTAAACTCGCTGGAGGAGAAGCATTTGCTGAAATGTTCTGTTGAACAAGGATGAGCAACTGTGCTTGGGCTTTAGCTACTCTTACAAACTCCTGTACATCTTGGCTCTGGGTTTTCTTTGCCACATGGCAGCTGGTTACATCCAAGACTTTGAATTCCTGGGAGAGAAAGTGACTGTAGAAACTCAGCTGTGCAACATATGCTCCACCTAGTGTTTACTCACTAATATTTCATTTTCTTAAATGGTTTGTTTCGCTGTTAACACAGAGTTCCATCTTTTCTGTAGTTCTTCTTCGACCTTCTGCTTGTGGTTCCAACTCCATAATTTTGATTTAGCCTCCACTTACACTGTCAGTAATGATAATACATGCCCTCATCACACTGAGGCACAGCAGCTGCTGGGAGTGAGTCCCAGCAGGCAGTTTGGCAAAGCTCTGCAGCATGAGTGACCTGGAAAAGGATGAGGGCTTTTCCAGGTGCCCAGGTTGGGTGCAAGGCATCTTTGCATGGTGGAAGAGCAGGGACAGAGGAACAGCCATCAGGCCTGGCAATTGCCAAAAAGAGCAGGATTTGGCTGTGGGACAAAATACTCCAACAAATGGACAGTCTCTTATTACCACAGACTCTTCCCAATTTGCACTTCTCTAGGGATTTCCTGGTTCCTCATTTGCTGTTCACTTGCTGATAAATGCCCTTAGTGCAGAAAGGAAAGCCAACAACAGATAGAACAGGAACTCCCATCCTTAGAAAAGAATTTAAGACCTTCAGAAAATAGTTGAACATTCCCAGAGAAAGTCTTGGGTTGGCTGACCCTGCCTGGAGCAGTGATGACCCAGGCAGCCCTTAGATGGCCCACTTCTAGGTGGAAGCTGAGAGGATCCCAGCCCGGTTTAAGAGGAGAGCTGATAAGGCCTGCAACAGAAACAGACCCTGCAGCCATGGGCATAAGCACAGATTAAAGCTGCAGAAACTGAGCTTTCATTGCTGTGGAGGGCAGAAGGGACACTGACAATTTAGCTTCCTTGGGCAGAAAGTGTTTATGAGATCCCCATATCCCCTGTCTGCTCTCCCCCTGTGCCAGAGCTTGCAGCAGAGCTCACCCAACCTGTGCTGTGGCACTGACACAAGAAACTGCAGAGGCATCCCTGGGGTAGCATAAAAATTAATGCATATAAGGACATTTGCTATATTAGTATTGTTTGAGTAAGAGCTTCCAATAAACCAGATACAGGCCTGCTGCAGGATGTCCTTCAGGGCAGTGCACAAACCAGAGCCAGTTTGTGGAGGTTTAGGTCCAGTTTGCTGCAGAAAATGAGAGTATGTTGCCCTAACGGGAAACACACAACATGAAAATCTTCTGCCAGCTGCGGAGTTTGTGGTGGTTTTTTGCAGGTGATGGCCGCGCTGCTCTTCCCTGTGCAGCTGCTGGCAGTGGCTGTCACCGTTTACCTGGAGCTCGTGAGGTCTGCTCAAGGAGGTGCCTACTATGGGATCAAGCAGCTGCCACCTCAGGTGCCCCAGTACCAACCTCTCGGACAACAAGTACCTCACATGCCACTGGGCAAAGAAGGCATCCCAATGCAGCACATGGGCAAGGAGATGCCCCACATGCAGTACGGGAAAGAGTACCCCCATCTGCCTCAATACATGAAGGAGATCCCACAGAGGCCCATGCTCGGCAAGGATATGGCTCCCAAGAAAGAGAAAGGTAGGCTGGGAACGTCCTTCCCCACCCCTGCACAATCCCACCTGGTGCACCAGAGCACTGTTTGCCTGTGGGGGGCTGCACATTGGAGCAGGCTGCTGCAGGCTGGGCATAGCACCCCTGTGCCCAAAGGCCTGACCAGGTTGGTACCTGGCCACAGGTGGACAAAACAGGCTGTGGGGCAGCTCAGGGTCACCAGCACAAGGCCACAGTCATCCTCTGGACTGCAGCACAGCCTCTGAGCAGCCCTACCTGTGATGAGCTTCTAGCACCCAGGGCTGGCCCCAGGATTGCTTGGGTGCTTGTTTGAGGTTAGGAGAAACCTCGTAACCCCACCTGCCTGCGGAAGTCCCTCAAATGGGGCTTCAGATGATGGCCCAGGGTCCTGTGTGGAGGCTTACTGCACAAATGTGCATGTACAAGCACTTTCCGTATTCAGTAAAGGAAGTTTGGACAATATTAAGATCTTTAACAAAACGAGAAAGAAAGTCCAAATACAAAGAGTGACCAGGAACACCCAGTGTCATAAAATTCTTGTGAGGACATCCAGCACCTATGCGACTTCAGACAAGCTGGTTAACTCTTATTGAAGCTTCAGCTAACCACAACCTCTACTGGCTTCAGAGGGAAATGGGATATTTTTGGACTGTCAACAAACACCACTGGCTGTAGTAAAATCAACCCATCTCATGAGCAAAGATTTTCTACATGCATAACACACAACATGTGCAGAGAGGGAGGGTTTCTGCCTCTCAAAGAACAGTTAATTCTCTTGCCTTCCCCCAAGCCTCTCACTTTTTTATCCATTTTAGAGCTGGAGAGACTTCCACTTAACACAAAAAGCTTGCAGCTTGAATAGCAACTGACCCCAGTACAACCACTCACACACAGAAACTCCCTTCCTGACCTGCAATGCTAAGTGGTCACATACACAAAAATGTGGGTTTGGACAATAAAAAGATTTTGCAAGACGTTTAGAAGAGATGTAACTAGACATGGCTATGCCAAAATAGCAATACTGGTTAAGGATGTAGGTTGGTTTCCAGTAATATCTTAATGGGAACCAAAGCCTTGGTGAAAATACAGACACACCTACATACAAACCTTACTGACAGAATCTTTTTTAACTGATCTTGCTCATGTAAGTCCCTCCAGCAAAAGTAGTTTTATGCCAGGACACCTCCTACAGCACAAACGCACTGAGCAGCTTCTGTGTCTTACGAAAACTCTTAAAGGTAGATTAATCTACAGCAATATGAAACAACATGCAGATTTCACTGTTTAAGACTGTACAGGTGGAGAACGCTAGTAAAGTGCAAATAGCTTTTACATGTGACGCACAGTAATTATTTTGTGGGAACAGACACGTGCATGGAAGTTTGGGGTATGCAAAACAGTAAACCATCCTCTTCATTCCCAAGATCAACCTGGAACTCGCTAGCTGGCTCTGCCTACCACAAACCCACAAGGCATCATAACAAGCACAGTCCATTCAAAACTGCCTTTATGTTTTTTGAAGGACGTGATTGCAATCACCTTTTGTCTCTCTCCCTCCCCTTTCTTCTTTTTTTCCCAACCCAGAAATGCCCATACGCAGTCTGAGGGGTGAGCAAGGCCCCCCTGGTGAGCCGGGACCAAGAGGGCCACCGGGGCCACCTGGATTACCAGGTCATGGCGTGCCAGGAGCCAAAGGAAAACCAGGCCCACAAGGATATCCAGGAATTGGAAAGCCAGGTTTGCCAGGAATGCCAGGAAAACCAGGGGTCATGGGGCCCCCAGGGCCAAGAGGGGAGATGGGGCCAAAGGGGGAGATTGGACCTATGGGAATACCCGGACCACAAGGACCACCAGGACCTCATGGGCTTCCCGGAATAGGAAAAGCAGGTCCTCCAGGTTTGCAGGGACAGCCAGGGCCAAAGGGCGAGCCTGGGATGAAGGGGCCACCGGGAATCCCTGGGATCCCAGGGCCAAAAGGGGAGAAGGGCGTTGGGATCCCAGGTTTGCCAGGTCTGAAGGGTCCACCTGGGCTGCCTGGTCCCCCTGGCCCCGTGGGGCTGCCAGGGGTCGGCAAACCAGGCATGGTTGGCTTCCCTGGGCCACAGGGACCCCTGGGCAAACCTGGACCCCCAGGAGAGTTAGGGCTGCAGGGGCCTCCAGGGGCTCCTGGGATCCAAGGCCCTCCCGGCCCACCAGGCATTGGCAAACCAGGCCAGGATGGCATGCCTGGCCAGCCGGGTTTCCCAGGAGGCAAAGGAGAGCAGGGATTGCCAGGCTTGCCAGGGCCCCCGGGCCCCCCAGGGGTTGGAAAGCCGGGCTTCCCAGGGCCCAAAGGTGAGCGAGGTGTGGGTGGTCTGCCTGGCCCCCTGGGGCCGAAGGGGGAGAAGGGGCACGCAGGACCACCTGGCATGGGGGGGCCGCCGGGGGAGCCAGGCCAGCCGGGACTGCCAGGCATCATGGGACCACCAGGGGCCGCCGGTTTTCCAGGACCCAAAGGAGAGGGTGGACCCGTGGGGCCACCAGGACCGGTCGGGCCCAAGGGAGAACCGGGCCTGCAGGGTTTTCCGGGAAAGCCAGGTTTTCCAGGGGAAGTGGGGGGCCCTGGGCTGCGGGGGCTGCCAGGCCCCACAGGGCCCAAGGGGGAAGCAGGACACAAAGGCTTGCCGGGGCTGCCAGGTGTCCCAGGGCTTGTGGGGCCAAAGGGCGAGCCGGGGCTCCCCGGTGCCCAGGGGCTTCAGGGCCCCTCGGGCATCCCCGGCATTGCAGGACCCAGCGGCCCCATCGGCCCCCCAGGGCTGCCGGGGGCAAAGGGGGAGCCAGGCATGCCTGGACCCCCTGGTTTCCCTGGCGTAGGCAAACCTGGGGCTGCAGGGTTGCAGGGACCCCCAGGGAAGCCTGGGGCACTCGGTCCTCCTGGCCAGCCAGGGCTTCAGGGGCCACCGGGCCCCCCCGGACCCCCAGGTCCCCCGGTCATCATCCCACCCACTCCACCAACCGTGGGACAGTATCTGCCTGAGGCGGGGCCAGGGATAGAGGGCGTCAAGCCCCCCTATGGCTACAAGGGCAAGAAAGGCAAGGCTGGCGGCATTGTCTACGAGATGCCTGCGTTCACGGCAGAGCTGCTCACCCCCTTCCCCCGGGTTGGGGTGCCCGTGAAGTTCGACAAGCTCCTCTACAATGGCCGGCAGAACTACAACCCCCAGACAGGGATCTTCACCTGCGAGATCCCCGGCGTCTACTATTTCGCCTACCACGTCCACTGTAAAGGGGCCAACGTGTGGGTGGCTCTGTTCAAGAACAACGAGCCGCTGATGTACACCTACGACGAGTACAAGAAGGGCTACCTGGACCAGGCTTCAGGCAGTGCCGTGGTCCAGCTGATGCCTGGAGACAAGGTTTACGTTCAAATGCCATCCGAGCAGGCAGCGGGACTCTATGCTGGGCAGTACGTTCATTCATCTTTTTCAGGATATTTATTGTATCCCATGTAAAACAAAAAAACCAGACACACACACACACACAGCACACAACACACACACACCAAGTCAGAACCTTTCTCCTCTGCTTCAACTTTTATACCACAAAAGATGCATTTTATGACCATTTTGGACCATCTTGTACAAAAAAAAAAATACAAAGTTTAACATTATGCACAACTAGTTATAAAAACAAAAAAGGTGTGATGAACATATCTAAAGATGCGTATCAGGTTCATAAGCAGTTGTTTTGCACCCAAGGGGGACATATTAGCTGTACGTTATATATTTCTGCAATGCCATGCTTACTTAATTTCATTCACAATAATTCAGTACTAAAGTTCAAATTAGTGCACGTCACTCACTCCTGTTGCATTGATCATAGTTATGAGATGAAAAACGGTGACTTTAAACCAGAGTAGGTCAGTCTGTAATTATATTAAAATATTTGAGTGGCTTATTTGTCTGGGTGGGGGTTTTCTTGGTTTTTTAACAGCAGGTCTGCCTGACAAGCAAAGGTTCTCATAGCTGGAGACCTTTATTTCCCTTCCCCCATATAAAATATTCCTGAAGGTGTTTTTTTTCTTGAATGATTTATGATGGAAAAGGAGTACTGATGGTGCAACTAATCAACACCCCAGAGTCTTCTCCAGCAGTCACTGGACTCAACATGCTGCCACTGACTCGAGCAGGCACTGGTTTCACCTCCAAAGGCCACAGCACTCAAAATGTCTCCATCTCTATTTGCACAGCTGAAGTAGATGAGGTAAATCAGAGTCCAAAATGAAGGGTTCCCCATTTACTTTATGCCACGTCACTGAGACATTTTGGCTTACACAGGGTGGCACAAATTCGCTTGGATGTCTGTGCTTATACTAAGAAACCATTTGGCTTGTCAGAAGAAACACCTATTATGTCACTCAGTAAAAGTTAAATCAGTTTGCTCTTCAATGACTAGGCAAAGCAGAAGTAGCTCTGTTTGCTAATTAACTAATTTGTTGCTTGAGATCAACCGATAAGTTTACCAGCAATGCTGATCGTGCAAATTTATCCGAGAACTTCATTCTATCTAAAAGCTGATTTCCAATCCTTATTTATACGTTACCAGTTGTCAAGGAGAACCTGCAGGCCTCAACCTTTCCTGTACTGGAGGACAGCGACTTCTCTGCAAGAAGTCTCTGTCTGCTCATCAATGGTGCTACTCTCACCTCAACAGTGTTCCGTTTCCAAAGGGCAGTGTACTTTGCTGTGGTTCCCTGTACAGTGCTGCACATCACACACTGCTGCGCTAGTTGAGTTAAATACTCATCACTTCTTCCATGTCTTTAGCTAACGCTACCGCTTTTGAGTCAGAAATGAACTAGATTTTTCAAGCAGAACTCAGATTGGATTTAACTGGCATTACCATTATTTAAATGCAGAGTTTAATGCAGTCTAACAATGACTAAGGACTCCAGTGATATAATGTGGTGCTTTATCTCAGAAATTTTATGGAACGGTGGCAGGAATGGACGGACAGTTTACCAGACACTGGTGACTTCAGTATGTTCCCAGAATATATGAGATATGTCAAAAGCAAATAATTTTGTATTTAAAATTTTTGTACTGATTTGAAAAAAAAAATATCTTATTAAATATCTTTAAAAATAAAACCAAAGCCCAATTGTGTCTTCATTCAGAACCGATAGAAGGAACATTCAATCTGCTGAATTCATGGATCAGACCATGATGACTCTCTGAAAGCACTGAGAGTCAGACACGGGGGGGAAAAAAAACCAAAACAACAACCAAAAAAGGGAGATACCCTTTTCTTTAGTTCCCAGCAAAACATGCCCTAAGCCGCTGCAGGCTGCATTGTCCTGGAGTCACATTTAGTGGGAGGGCTTGGCATAGGGTGGGTCAACGCACAGAGCGCAGGGCTCTCTCAGCAGCCTGTGAGGACAGGCTGATGTGGGAGTGCAGCTCAAAAAGGCAGAGGGGCAGCATGAAGGAAGCAAAGGGATCCGCTGCAGAGGCATGCTAGCAAGGATTTGTGCTCACCTAGAAAGTCAGAACTGGCGGCCCAAGCTGAGAGATGCTCATCACATACCTGGCTCTCCTGATGCGACTTCCCCAATCTCACCTCAGAGACAGGGATTTTCCTCCAAGCTGGCAAACTCCTAAATTGTCCATACGAAAAGGAATGCACTGAGTACCTACTGCATCAGGTAACTGATACTTAAACCTCCCTTAGATTCCCTTAAGCCCCCCAGCATCTCATTTTTACTGCACAAAAAGATAATGAACAACATACCGCAAGCAGTGTCTCTCACTATCTAAAGCCTTTCTCATTTTCTGAAGTCTTTTGTCACACACCATCTTCTTAGTTCAACATCTTTTCTTTTAGCATTCCCCTGAAAGTCCACAATAAGACAAGTGAGATTCAAAAAACCATGAAAAAAATTCAAATCACGATGATGCTGCTCTTCATCTCATCCACAAAAAACATGTCCCAGCTTTGCTTGGGACTCAGCCTGGAGCGAGATCTCTACCCACAGTACAACTCAGTCCACCTGGGTTCACAAATTTTCAGCAGTTTGCTCCACTAAGTACCAAAGTTTGTTCCAGAACTTGATACCATATTTGACAACGTATTTGATACATACTGGACACATCAATCATAATGGGGCTGGGCATACCCATACATCCACATTCACACACAGAGAGGTGGCCTTAGAAAAATAAGTCTGAGGGCACTGTCTTTTTAACAGTTTATTCACAGGAAAATAATCTCTTTCCAAATTTGTAGCATTCAAAATTTCACTTGAAACAACTGTAACGATGTCTTCAAAATACAGCTGGCACTTTAAAGGCGTATAAAACTTAAGACAAATGGCAAATAAAAGAAGTATTTACTGATACCAAAAACACGTTGAGTTTATTAGTATGTTCTTAAAAATCAGAGTCCACTTAAAAGTTAAGTTGTTGATACTACCCCCCAGGGCACTGTTAAAAAGGAAAGCATGGTATAGGAAACAAGAAGTACCACCTGCTCATTTTTAAACATCAAAGCTGCGATTCCGTATTATCACCACCAATACAGTCACTGGAAACGTAATTTAGTAACATCTTTTAGGCACTCTCAGATTCACATTTAGTGCAATAGTCCATGACCTTCTTTCTTAAATCATATCTCAGTACTTCCCTTAATTATTACAGTGGAGGAAAAAATACTTTCCCAACAGGAAACAAACAAACAAAAAACCCCAAACCTGAAAGTCTGAGCCAAACAGAGCTTTCAGCTGACATGTGTCATCCTGCCTGTTCACTGCATATTTTGATATCTTAGAGCTCTGTCTTTCTGATAGTGCAGTGTTTTGAGGGGGGTAGCAGATAAAATGCAGGAGGACCTTTGCTGTAAGATGCTGCTCTCTTGAAATGCAGCAGGCTGCTGGGGAACAGGACAGAATAGGATGGGAGGAGAGCATCTCACTTCACAACTGATAGAGAAAGAAAAGTTATAGGAGACACTGGATACCTATACAGACACTGTTACCAAATGTGGAAATAATGCTGGCAGCACCCTGGAATCCAAAACTGCTAGCTTTGCCCCTGATGTGATAAAAAAAATGGATAGCTTATTAAGAGAAGTTTCAGTGCAGAGATTTCACTTTCAGGAATGGCAAAAATGGAAAAAGAAAGTCTTTATAGCACCTCACTCTCAGAAGCAATCGAAATATTTGGAGTTAGCATTATTGTTTTTTAATAAAAGCCCAAAGTGAAGTCTTTGGTACTGCAGTACACCTGTGAAAACGTGTGCCCAGACAGAACAGACGCTGCGATCTGTGAACACTGCTGAGAAACCCACTACAAATGGGTATTCCTGCCTGAACAAAGTCAGTGCCAAAGCCATACGTGTCCTTGAGGCAGAGTAGCAGAAATTATGTGAAACAGGTGATGATCAAAGGCTGGCGTACACATAATCCAACCGAAACATCTTGGGGGGGAGGGGGGATTAATTTCTTGGCTCACTGCTTATTACTGAGGAGAAAAGCTATTGGTCTGCAAGATGGGCTTTCAAAAAGGTCTCGTACTTTGTGGTTTATCAACAGTATCAGTTCTTGGCTCGGTCCCAAGTACACAGGTTTGGTTCTAAATGTTACTCAGTCACCCTGGGACAATACCAGTGGCATACACATACTCAGCATTACTGCAGGAGCACAGAACTGGGGGAAAAATATCCCTGAGAGTACTGCTTAATTCCAAAAATAAGTCAGTCATACAAACAGAGACATATTGTAAAAAAATAAAAAGGAAGCAATATGGACAAATAACTGTAGACAGTGTATTAAATGCCTTGAGAATACCAAACACATTATTTTAGATTAAAAAATGTATCTTAGGGAGACCAAAAAAGCTGATGTGATTAAGAAAAAGAAGAATAAAAGGGATCTATTTTAAGTATAAAGAGTTTGGGAGACACCATTTGTTTGCCATGAAGCCTTTTTTTCAATTATTTTGTTTGCTCTGCTGTAGTTAGAATCCAAACCTCATCCTCCCATAAAAAGCAGAAAACCTCTTCAGAGAATTAGGAGATGGAGTCCTTTAGATTAATGGGAAGAGTATCTCTGGAGACGAAATAAAGCAGAGAAAATAACCACATCCTCAAAAGCAGAGCTCTCTGCCCACTTCCTGCCACTGGAGACGGGTGGAGAAGCAGAGGGAAGCAGCTTGCTCCATCACAAGAACTCTCCTCACAGTATCTGGAGGAAATCCAACAGCTCTCCAGGAAAAAAATCTTTACAGACAGAATACTGAGAGGCATTACATGGATGCAGCTGGATCATGGCAGCAGCCATGGGGAGGGGCCCCAGCTCTGGAAGTGACTGCAGATTTTGAGAGTGAAGAGGCAGCCCCCCACTTCTGCCTGCCTCAGCTCTCAACACAGTCTAACATTTACCAAGGATTTCTATGCAACAAGAGCTTGGGCACTACTGCAGGCTCTGCAACAGCCTTACCACAGCATCGTCCTTACACGGAATTACTGTTGCCAGCAGTTTAAATCACTGCAGGTCTGAGGCTGCAGACTGACATATAAACTTTTTAATTAACTGAAATAACCAGGAGAAATAAATGCAGGTAGAGAGGAAGACAGCACTGTCACTATTTTCTGTTTGTATACAAATTTTTAAGCAAAGTTCTCTTAAAAGCCTCAGAAATGTGAACATTTGGGGGGGGGGGAGAAGACATATAAAAAATGAGTGAGAGCCCTTCTGCCACCTAGTGAAGAAACTGTGGTTTCCTCCATTTCCACCACCTGCTCCGGTGCCTCAGGACCTCCCAGGTTTCCTTTTCCTCCACATTCCTGCCTGCCACCCTGCACACGGCTGGACTGCAACCCCACCCAAGGGACACACAGCTGACAAGACAACGCAGTACAGCCCGTCCCTTGCTGGGGACACATCTAGGTCCTTCACCACCCCATGCCACAGATTTTTCTGATGTCCGGAGTTATTTCAGGTATGTCCAGCTTGCCTGAAACAGACGAAAGCTCAGAAACCATGAGGTGAGAACACAAGCCTCCTCCCCCTCAGCTGTGGTACCCCACTGAATCATACTGCCCTTGCTAATTCCCAAACGGCAGAGCCAAGGAGCTGAAGATGGAAATGAGAACTATGGGAAGGTGTGTGCTTGTTTGTTTTAAATACCTACCGCTCTCCCCAAGAGTAACAGGAAAAAGAAAGAGGACTCTTTGGTTTACTTCAATGGTTATGCCTCTACATTGCTGCAGCAAAGAAATTGTTTTCAGTACTCTTGTAATTCTCAGCTTCTGAAAAGAAGAAATAACATGCTCTTTATCTATCAGAGCTTTGTATTCATACTGCAATAGTTTGCATTACCCCTAAATGCACAATCTGTATAATTTTATTTAAAAGCAGCAAAGGTATTTACTGCTTTAAACTTTAAACCAACTTTAAACTTTTTTGGGGGGGGGAAGTGGACTTCTTTGTATTTTCTTTAGATATGACTGATTAAGATAACCACAAAACCTTCCAACAAATCTGCCACAATTAAAATAAAAACTTCATACACACACCCTGTGCGAGAATTAGAACAGCACACTACTTGTTGTTCTTTGACAACTGTCAAGTGCATTCCCATGTAGACTTAATTTATTCAGCAGGCTTGTCAGAGACAAGCCAATACAGAAAACATAAACATCCCATTAAATGTTTCAATTAATATCAGTAAATTCCCACTGCTAAATAATTTAGTTCAGCCACATACTTTGAACCTAGATGTCAGGACAGGAGAGGTAAACAGATGCCAAATGATAATTCAGCTGAGGTACATCTTGGATATTCCTTACCACACCCTACTGCCAAAAATGGAAGTATTCATGCACAGGAGTATTGATGCATTTCAAAGGTGGAAATGCATTATAGTATCCAAAGAAGGAGATTGTGCTCATTTGGAAAAATCCACCTCAGTTCTTGGGGAGCAAACAGAAAAATACATGACATCCTGTTCTGGAGACCTAGGAATCCAACAAGCATTGACTCTAAACTCAGGCGTGAACATCTGTCCCAGTTCACATTTCCATTGTGGTCTGTTGCCTGACACACGGGTAGTTCGAGCAACTCTTCGGTCTTCATACTCCCTCTTTTGTAAGTCAAGTCAGCAACTGTAACATTTACCGGATGCACAGCACAGGGAATATGATTCTTCTGTAAAACGGGTACAATACAAGCATTGTAAGATCAATATCTCCACAAACTGGACCAAAGGGTCGTCACCTTCGGTGAAGGCAATCAGCAATTCAGAGTCGATGGGCAGCGCACAAGCTGCGCGTGCCTTCTTTGCTGACAGTGGATGTCCTCTCCTCAGGAGTACAGCAGACCAAAACCTGTACACTCTGCATGTCCACCCTTCTCCAAAACGTACAGTAATTATTTATAGGCATAGTTTTAAAGCCATTTCCACACTACAAGACAGATATTCAATACTTTACATCCATCCACTAATTAAACACTGGTCATCTCAGTCTCTTGACAGTGGAACCCTTTTGAAGGGCATCAATCATTTGGAAAGAGTTCTCACTGATAAATAAGTGACGTTCATCACATTTTTTATATCCCTGATACTTCCAGCTGAAAGTTTCATGGTTTTCCCACTATTAAATAGCTTCACAGAAATTCAATTGAGTCTGTTTGCAGCAGTCCATTACCCTCAGGCTTAGAAGAAGCTTCTGCCTTGGTGAGGTTTCTGGGCTCCTTTTAAACAGTAAACAGTTATGCTGCACTTAAAAAATAAAAATGTCATACAAAAAATAAAAATTTTTCAAATCTTGAAAATAGTGATTCTTCTTTGTATTTTCCATTCAGCTTTCACGTCAAATTGACCACAAAGTTCTTGTCTATAAGCTTCTTCAAGAATGTCTGCTCAGCACTGATGTTGTGATATTCATTCTGAAAAGATGTGAGGAAATAATGAAAAAAAATAAATATCAAATTATAACCAGAAGCACCACTTCACTGTTATCTTCTTTCTATTACCTGTGATACTTGGAAGATGCTAAGAGTAGGAAAGTTCTGGGGAAAAGACTTCTTAGCAAAGGCTTAGCACAGTCTCTCAAGGAAACAAGGAATTATTGCTCAAAACTACATTAGATTTTTCCATTAGGACACAACCAAAAAGGATGATCCTTTGGTGGCAAGAATGGGTGAGATGTGGTCTCAGAGAATTCCTTCCTTTATTAACTCTCTCAACTCCTCACTCTGCTTAGAGAGAACAACTGAGTGACCACATTGACAGCACAAGCAGTGAGAACACTAGTAATTCTCAAAACTCATTGCAGGTTCTTGAAAAGCACATCAGATGCATCCTGCCGATCAGTTTCAGCAAGCCAAAAACAACCCATCTTCTGTGCTGTACCCAGATCCTGGACACACAGGAGACCACTGAGGTTAGTGGAGGGCAGCACAAGGAAAGTAAATTTACTCAGGCACCGAATCCAGTAAATTAAAATGAATATAATAAAAATACTACATAAAATACTATACATATGTGGTATAATATTTGCAACTTAATGACACTGAAGAATTAACAGTAAGATTTTTGTTTAGTAGTTTTTTGAAGTTTAAAGCTTTTAGGAAACTTATGGATGTCTATGCAACTAATGATCAACCTTACTCAAGTTTAGTATACACTGCAAAACAGCACATGCAGAGAGGAGCCACAAAATGAAGGTGAGTTCAGTGTTAGAGGAAAATTATCTCAGAACAGCAGGCATCTAGGAGTCCTGAGAGAGACATGAGAGGCTCTTAAAGGCACTGTCCCTATCCATCCTCTTCAGGAAAAGGAAAAAGAGGAAAATAGTGCCCTCGTGCTCTGGGCAAATGGAAAACTTCACACTGAGGTGAAGGGCTGAGATGGGTTGCTGGGAACACAGAGCCAAAGGCAACTGAAGACAAGAGTAGAGACATAAAAGAAAACAGAGGCATGACCATAGCTAAACAGCAGGGAAGAGAGAAGGCATCCCTGATGTTTGCCAGTCTCCTGCTGCTTCCTCTCCTGTTAAACTGTGGCTTCCCCATTCTGGAAGCGGTTCCTTCTCTTCCTAATCTCCTCCAAGAGCTGCTTTTCTTTTCTGCTTTCCATTTCCAAAATTCAGTTCTCTTCCTAACTGCAAGTTCCGCAGGTCTTACCTCCTTCCATTTCCCTTTGCTCTTCCTTCTGTCTTCTAAGGGGTTTGGTAGCTATGACAAACTGTGCAAGCAGGTGCCAAGGAAAAAGAGAATGCAAACAGAAACACCACCACTCACATTCTGACAGTGCTAACGAAGACATCTCTATGACACGAGCTGTGCAGCGTAAGGACAGCGTAAGGACACCAGCAAAGCAAAGTGAACACAAATGGACATATCTCATGCAGACACTGCAGAATATGGTGCAGCACAAGGAACACAAATATCATTATCTACGTTCTTCAAAAACAAAAGCAGAGGAGGAGTGTCAAGCAATGTTAACCCACAAGCAGCTGAACTAGGAGAAGGCAGGAGGCTTTCTGACCTGCAGTCCACACTTCTTATCTATATGAAGTTGCCTTCCCCAGTCACCAGCTATAATTCTCTCAGCACAAACACGTTAAGAGTTACCTGGATCATCTGAGACATGGTTTCGTTCCCATAGTAGTGCAAAGAACTGTTTCTGTCAGAGAAGTCATACTTGAAGCCTGCCAGGTGGACTTCGTGGCATATGTGAAATGCTAGTGTAATGGCAATCAGCCCTGTTGTTGGGTGCTTGGGTTTCTAAAACAAAACACAGAGAGAACACATACATAAACACCTGGTAGCTTGATGGGAACAGCAAACTTAATAACAAAGACAAACGAAATCAGGCAGCCAGGGAATCAGACAGATGCCTGGTTTCATAGTTTGATCCCCTCATGTCTCAAAAGAGGACGGCACCGCCCAAAGGTTTCCCATGACCGAGGTGTCTGCCATGTCAGCCTTCCCTGGGATTCTGTGGTTTCTAGTTAGCGCCAAGCCTGAGGTGTAGCCCTTCCCTCCACAGAGGCATCAGGAAGTTCCCTCCATCACTCTGCTCCACAAACTACTGAACTCTGCTCAGCTACTTTCATGAAACTGGTCAGGCTTCATTACATTGGAGAGCATCTCACCCATCAAGTATGACCAAATTACCAGATACGTTCAGAAGTTTCTAGATTATGAAGACCCAGATGAACAGAACATGACATGCCTCAAATCTTCATAGCACCAAACTAAAAAAGCATGAATGGTACCACCACACAAATTTGACTGAACTTGAATTTTTTCAAAGCAGGGAATTTCCAGAAGACCATTGCTTTAGACCTTCCCCTACTATTCTCATTAGAAGAAGAGAAACCTGTAAGTAAAACTGCTTATTTCTCCCTACAGTAAGAAAAGCTCAGAAGTAAATGCAATGTAAAATATCAAGAGCAGGTCGTAAACCGGTTTTAACTGTGCAAAATTAAGAGTAGCTGACCAAAAGCTAGCACTTCTCACAAAAGCACAGAACAACTCCGTGCAACCATCTGCCCTGTCTTGTGATCAAGTATTTGACTTTTTCAGCAGCAGGAGCTAATATGATCCAGGGAAGTAAATGAGGCAAGGTTTTTCAGAGAGGTGAACTCTT
>NW_020956240.1:211974-216890 GCF_003031625.1 Empidonax traillii
ATAAAAAAATGAGTGAGAGCCCTTCTGCCACCTAGTGAAGAAACTGTGGTTTCCTCCATTTCCACCACCTGCTCCGGTGCCTCAGGACCTCCCAGGTTTCCTTTTCCTCCACATTCCTGCCTGCCACCCTGCACACGGCTGGACTGCAGCCCCACCCAAGGGACACACAGCTGACAAGACACCGCAGTACAGCCCGTCCCTTGCTGGGGACACATCTAGGTCCTTCACCACCCCATGCCACAGATTTTTCTGATGTCCAGAATTATTTCAGGTATGTCCAGCTTGCCTGAAACAGACCAAAGCTCAGAAACCATGAGGTGAGAACACAAGCCTCCTCCCCTTCAGCTGTGGTACCCCTCTGAATCATACTGCCCTTGCTAATTCCCAAACGGCAGAGCCAAGGAGCTAAAGATGGAAATGAGAAGAACTATGGGAAGGCGTGTGCTTGTCTGTTTTAAATACCTACCGCTCTCCCCAAGAGTAACAGGAAAAAGAAAGAGGACTCTTTGGTTTACTTCAATGGTTATGCCTCTACATTGCTGCAGCAAAGAAATTGTTTTCAGTACTCTTGTAATCCTCAGCTTCTGAAAAGAAGAAATACCATGCTCTTGATCTATTAGAGCTTTGTATTCATACTGCAATAGTTTGCATTACCCCTAAATGCACAATCTGTATAATTTTATTTAAAAGTAGCAAAGGTATTTACTGCTTTAAACTTTAAACCAACTTTAAACTTTTTGGGGGGGGGAATGGACTTCTTCGTATTTTCTTTAGATATGACTGATTAAGATAACCACAAAACCTTCCAACAAATCTGCCACAATTAAAATAAAAACTTCATATACACACCCTGTGCGAGAATTAGAACAGCACACTACTTGTTGTTCTTTGACAACTGTCAAGTGCATTCCCATGTAGACTTAATTTATTCAGCAGGCTTGTCAGAGACAAGCCAATACAGAAAACATAAACATCCCATTAAATGTTTCAATTAATATCAGTAAATTCCCACTGCTAAATAATTTAGTTCAGCCACATACTTTGAACCTAAATGTCAGGACAGGAGAGGTAAACAGATGCCAAATGATAATTCAGCTGAGGTACATCTTGGATATTCCTTACCACACCCTACTGCCAAAAATGGAAGTATTCATGCACAGGAGTATTGATGCATTTCAAAGGTGAAAATGCATTATAGTATCCGAAGAAGGAGATTGTGCTCATTTGGAAAAATCCACCTCAGTTCTTGGGGAGCAAACAGAAAAATACATGACATCCTGTTCTGGAGACCTAGGAATCCAACAAGCATTGACTCTAAACTTAGGCGTGAACATCTGTCCCAGCTCACATTTCCATGTTGCCTGACACACGGGTAGTTCGAGCAACTCTTTGGTCTTCATACTCCCTCTTTTGTAAGTCAAGTCAGCAACTGTAACATTTACTGGATGCACAGCACAGGGAATATGATTCTTCCATAAAACGGGTACAACACAAGCATTGTAAGATCAACATCTCCACAAACTGGACCAAAGGGTCGTCACCTTCGGTGAAGGCAATCAGCAATTCAGAGTCGATGGGCAGCGCACAAGCTGCGCGTGCCTTCTTTGCTGACAGTGGATGTCCTCTCCTCAGGAGTACAGCAGACCAAAACCTGTACACTCTGCATGTCCACCCTTCTCCAAAACGTACAGTAATTATTTATAGGCATAGTTTTAAAGTCATTTCCACACTACAAGACAGATATTCAATACTTAACATCCATCCACTAATTAAACACTGGTCATCTCAGTCTCTTGACAGTGGAACCCTTTTGAAGGGCATCATCATTTGGAAAGAGTTCTCACTGATAAATAAGTGACGTTCATCACATTTTTTATATCCCTGATACTTCCAGCTGAAAGTTTCATGGTTTTCCCACTATTAAATAGCTTCACAGAAATTCAATTGAGTCTGTTTGCAGCAGTCCATTACCCTCAGGCTTAGAAGAAGCTTCTGCCTTGGTGAGGTTTCTGGGCTCCTTTTAAACAGTAAACAGTTATGCTGCACTTAAAAAATAAAAATGTCATACAAAAAATAAAAATTTTTCAAATCTTGAAAATAGTGATTCTTCTTTGTATTTTCCATTCAGCTTTCACGTCAAATTGACCACAAAGTTCTTGTCTATAAGCTTCTTCAAGAATGTCTGCTCAGCACTGATGTTGTGATATTCATTCTAAAAAGATGTGAGGAAATAATGAAAAAAAATAAATATCAAATTATAACCAGAAGCACCACTTCACTGTTATCTTCTTTCTATTACCTGTGATACTTGGAAGATGCTAAGAGTACGAAAGTTCTGGGGAAAAGACTTCTTAGCAAAGGCTTAGCACAGTCTCTCAAGGAAACAAGGAATTATTGCTCAAAACTACATTAGATTTTTCCATTAGGACACAACCAAAAAGGATGATCCTTTGGTGGCAAGAATGGGTGAGATGTGGTCTCAGAGAATTCCTTCCTTTATTAACTCTCTCAACTCCTCACTCTGCTTAGACAGAACAACTGAGTGACCACATTGACAGCACAAGCAGTGAGAAAACTAGTAATTCTCAAAACTCATTGCAGGTTCTTGAAAAGCACATCAGATGCATCCTGCCAATCAGTTTCAGCAAGCCAAAAACAACCCATCTTCTGTGCTGTACCCAGATCCTGGACACACAGGAGACCACTGAGGTTAGTGGAGGGCAGCACAAGGAAAGTAAATTTACTTAGGCACCGAATCCAGTAAATTAAAATGAATATAATAAAAATACTACATAAAATACTATACATATGTAGTATAATATTTGCAACTTAATGACACTGAAGAATTAGCAGTAAGATTTTTGTTTAGTAGTTTTTTGAAGTTTAAAGCTTTTAGGAAACTTACGGATGTCTATGCAACTAATGATCAACCTTACTCAAGTTTAGTATACACTGCAAAACAGCACATGCAGAGAGGAGCCACAAAACGAAGGTGAGTTCAGTGTTAGAGGAAAATTATCTCAGAACAGCAGGAATCTAGGAGTCCTGAGAGAGACATGAGAGGCTCTTACAGGCACTGTCCCTATCCATCCTCTTCAGGAAAAGAAAAAAGAGGAAAACGGTGCCCAAGTGCTCTGGGCAAATGGAAAACTTCACACTGAGGTGAAGGGCTGAGATGGGGTGCTGGGAACACAGAGCCAAAGGCAACTGAAGACAAGAGTAGAGACATAAAAGAAAACAGAGGCATGACCATAGCCAAACAGCAGGGAAGAGAGAAGGCATCCCTGATGTTTGCCAGTTTCCTGCTGCTTCCTCTCCTGTTAAATTGTGGCTTCCCCATCCTGGAAGCGGTTCCTTCTCTTCCTAATCTCCTCCAAGAGCTGCTTTTCTTTTCTGCTTTCCATTTCCAAAATTCGGTTCTCTTCCTAACTGCAAGTTCCGCAGGTCTTACCTCCTTCCATTTCCCTTTGCTCTTCCTTCTGTCTTCTAAGGGGTTTAGTAGCTATGACAAACTGTGCAAGCAGGTGCCAAGGAAAAAGAGAATGCAAACAGAAACACCACCACTCACATTCTGACAGTGCTAACGAAGACATCTCTATGACACGAACTGTGCAGCGTAAGGACAGCGTAAGGACACCAGCAAAGCAGAGTGAACACAAATGGACATATCTCATGCAGACACTGCAGAATATGGTGCAGCACAAGGAACACAAATATCATTATCTACATTCTTCAAAAACAAAAGCAGAGGAGGAGAGTCAAGCAATGTTAATCCACAAGCAGCTGAACCAGGAGAAGGCAGGAGGCTTTCTGACCTGCAGTCCACCCTTCTTATCTATATGAAGTTGTCTTCCCCAGTTACCAGCTATAATTCTCTCAGCACAAACACATTAAGAGTTACCTGGATCATCTGAGACATGGTTTCATTCCCATAGTAGTGCAAAGAACTGTTTCTGTCAGAGAAGTCATACTTGAAGCCTGCCAGGTGGACTTCGTGGCATATGTGAAATGCTAGTGTAATGGCAATCAGCCCTGTTGTTGGGTGTTTGGGTTTCTAAAACAAAACACAGAGAGAACACATAAATAAACACCTGGTAGCTTGATGGGAACAGCAAACTTAAAGACAAAGGAAATCAGGCAGCCAAGAAATCAGACAGATGTCTGGTTTCATAGTTTGATCCCCTCATATCTCAAAAGAGGACAGCACCGCCCAAAGGTTTCCCATGACCGAGGTGTCTGCCATGTCAGCCTTCCCTGGGATTCTCTGATTTCTAGTTAGGGCCAAGCCTGAGGTGTAGCCCTTCCTTCCACAGAGGCATCAGGAAGTTCCCTCCATCACTCTGCTCCACAAACTACTGAACTCTGCTCAGCTACTTTCATGAAACTGGTCAGGCTTCATTACATTGGAGAGTATCTCACCCATCAAGTATGACCGAATTACCAGATACGTTCAGAAGTTTCTAGATGATGGAGACCCAGATGAACAGAACATGACATGCCTCAAATCTTCATAGCACCAAACTAAAAAAGCGTGAATGGTACCACCACACAAACTTGACTGAATTTGAATTTTTTCAAAGCAGGGAATTTCCAGAAGACCATTGCTTTAGACCTTCCCCTACTATTCTCATTAGAAGAAGAGAAACCTGTAAGTAAAACTGCTTATTTCTCCCTACAGTAAGAAAAGCTCAGAAGTAAATGCAATGTAAAATATCAAAAGCAGGTCATAAACCGGTTTTAACTGTGCAAAATTAAGAGTAGCTGACCAAAAGCTAGCACTTCTCACAAAAGCACAGAACAACTCCGTGCAACCATCTGCCCTGTCTTGTGATCAAGTATTTGACTTTTTCAGCAGCAGGAGCTAATATGATCCAGGGAAGTAAATGAGGCAAGGTTTTTCAGAGAGGTGAACTCTT
>NW_020956240.1:217142-235753 GCF_003031625.1 Empidonax traillii
AACCGGTTTTAACTGTGCAAAATTAAGAGTAGCTGACCAAAAGCTAGCACTTCTCACAAAAGCACAGAACAACTCCGTGCAACCATCTGCCCTGTCTTGTGATCAAGTATTTGACTTTTTCAGCAGCAGGAGCTAATATGATCCAGGGAAGTAAATGAGGCAAGGTTTTTCAGAGAGGTGAACTCTTTCATTAAACCAACAGATGAAGCTAAGGTGAAAAAGTGTCCTCAGAAATGGACAAAACTTTCAGGCACCAATGCTCTTCTTAGCTAAAATAACACTTTTCTCAGAGACCAAATGAACTACGTGCTATCGGTAACTGCAATCAAACATCAAACTGAGCACAAAATGATGTGGGATTTTTTAAACTTTTACCCAAGTTTCACTTCGTTTGTCTCCAAAAACAAAGCAGTCAAACCAGTACTAGACATCTCTGTGCAGACGCACTCAATGTGTTTCTTTGTATCACATGATAACACAAAAAATCCCCAGGAAAATGCTACTATCCCCACCTCTGTAAGTCTATTTAAAGTCATAGAACTGAACTATCACCTTTTATGTAGAATTTTTTTGTTCCTTTATACAACTTTTAGAGTACTCCAGAAATAACATCTGCTTCAAATGTGCACTGTTGCCAAGGGCTCCTGCCAGTTAGCAAAATAACTTTCTGCCCTAGGGGCCCAACTTCATAAACTTAGTGGTGACTCTGTTGCAACATCCATATTAAACAGGACCCCAAAACTATGGCAGGAATGCTACACTTCAGGATTAGTGCTATTTGGAAATATCAGGAATATCAAGTTTTTAACTAACACTGTTCACCTTTGGCTATCATAAAACTCACCTCAAAAGAACATAGTTTAAAAAGCAAATACTTTTAAAATGTATTATCATGACACCACCCTAGCAACATCCAGACATCCCCAGCCTGTAATGAAATTTTTTCAGCCAGTCACATTTAACAAGAATAGGAACAGCCTTGGAATGACTTCTCAACACTTCCTGACTTCAGTGCTGTTTGAGGCAACATATCCAATTTTATTCCTGGCTCTACTAACAATCAGAAATGCTTGCTGGCTATGGACAACGTGCACACTGAGAATGTAAGACTGGCTTAATGGAGGCGGCAGGGACAGCTGGGAAAGCAGCAGCAGTCATTGGCGTCTTCCGCAGGCAGAGGGGGCTGAAGCACAGGACGGGGAAGGCAGCACCAGCCCTCCCCACGGACACGCTACGGTACAGAGGGCCCCGAAGTGAATTCTGCAAAAGGTTGTCCAGCCCACGGGAACCCAAGAGGCACGACCTGCAGCTTAACTGAGCTGCGCCAGGGCCACTGCAGATGTGCAGGCTCTCAGCCACGAATCACCTCTAGGATGGGAGGGAAAGTGAGAAGAGCCTGCCTTAGACTGATCATTGCTGCCCCAGGGACAAGGGACTGCAAAACCCCTGGGATGGAGCAAATGGAAACTGGAGGTGGCAGAAGGGGGCTCCAAGCTCTACCCTAGCTCTGTGCAGGGGCACCTAGAGAGCAAAGGGCAACCGAGAAACCTCTGCCTCTGTACCAGCCTCAGGACACCAGCACACTTCTCTGACTCACTGACAGCACTGGTTTTAACATCTACACCAGAAGAGACAGGAGAGATTTCTGGACCCATGAAGGCCACAGATGTTCTCATTTAAGAGATAGTTAGGCATCCAATTATTATGCTGCTTTCTTCCCTCCCTCAGCTGAAAAGCTGAAATGCCACAGAGCCTCAGCAAGCACACAGCCAAGATGGCTATTTCAGTTCCAGAGCTAATAAGGGAGAAAAAAGCCACTATTACACTCAAAAAACAGATTGAAATTTTAGAAAGAGAAAAGGCAAAGCAACTCCCAGAAACAAACAAACAAATGAAAAAAAAATCTCAACTCCCTCAAAGATTAGAAAGGTTAAACAAAAAAAAAAACAGTTGTGGCAGATACTACACAGTGACAGCCTGTCAAACGTTTCCACACGTGTCAGTTGGCTGGTGCCAATGAAGCAGCAATATGACCCCAGGGAATTGTATCTGTGCTAAACAGCACGTGGTCAATCCTGACTGCGCAAGGGAGGTCTCCAGCTTGAAGCCTTGCCTTTCATCAGAAACATTCTTCAGTCATAAACTGACACTTAAAATGTATTTTTATGTCCAAATTGCTGGTTAGCTCATTACAACGCTTGGCAACAAATCAGCAAGCATAACAATGCTGCTAGACACATGTCATTAGCACAGGGCTGGAATATCCTGCATGTTCCCTAGTCCCTCCTCAGAAGTGTGAAATTGCAGCAGTGTTAGAATCACCAGGTTGTTAGGGTTTTGGGGGTTTTGTTTGTTTAGTGTGGGGTTATTTTTGCTGTTTTGGTTTTTTGTGGGAGATTTAGTAGGGGTTTTCTTCCCTATTTGTTGTTTTGTAGGGTTTGGTGGGTTTTGTTTTGTTTTTAAGAAACACTACAAAACACCTAGCATTCAATAATTCAAGACTTCCTACTACTTCTAGAAGCTCTTTGGATCGCCCAGGTTCCGTTACCTGCCCATTTTTCTCGATTTTGTAATAGACATTATGTCTCTCTGGAAAGCGATCTCATGTCATACCAATTACAGAAGCCATAAAAAAATGGTTTTGGCACACAAGAATAACCACTCTCTTTCTGGATTCCATTTTCACAGCTTTTCTGAGCACCATCTAAATGCAAACTACTTTAATGCAAACCTGAAAGATTTTCTAATACAGTCCACTGTAATAAAGATATAATTGCCTCTAAGTACATATTTGGTGACTCAAAACTAAAAGGCAATGAAGAAAAAAGCCTACCTCCTTCTTAGGAAACCTTGTTGGGAAACGAAGCCACTCATAAGCTGTTTTCCTGGTGATGCTGGGATCAAGAATCCTGATTTGACTAGATTTGTATATCATATTCTTAGCTGGTTTCTTCCAAAAGCCTTTATCACTCTGTAACAGGCAAGTAAATACACATTTTTAAGGGCTATAAACAGCTGAATTTAGTTTTGTAGCTAACCAGAGTAAACTCCAAGGGCATGAGATTAAGGAAGGAGTGCTGAACCTCCAGAAGTTCAAAAACACCTCCTGCAACAGATTAACCCACTGCAGCAGCACAGGTTGGGTACAGTTGGCTGGAAAAAGGATTTGCAGAAAGGTCCCTAATGGACAACTCATACCAACAGCATGCCTTGGAAGCAGTAAATGTTCACTGTGTGCTTGGACACATTAGGTACAGCACAGACAACAGGCAGACAGAAGTTACTGTTCTCAAGTACTTTGTACTGTCTGAAGCATGCATGGCAAAATACCAGACAGTGCCAGGAAGAGAATAAAAATATATTTCCCAGAGGAAAACTGCTTTGTGGTGAGGAACTGATCAAATATGTGCATTAGGAAGAAGACAGAAGCATTTATGGGAAGGATTTTAAACAGACTGACTAGGAGATCAAGTGCTCCCCTGAGCTAGGAGGACTGAGGTTAAAAGCAAACATGCATTTCCCATGAAAGGTGTGCGGCAAGATGAGCCAAGGTGCACGAACAATTAAACTCACTATCTTCTGACCACTTAGGATCTTCCAAATCCACTTCAAGTCACGTGGTTTGAAGACAACGAGAACAACAGTTGTATTAGGGTCGTAGTGGATCGGATCTGAGAAGATAGATTCCGGGTAAGAAAGGCGGAAAGTCGTCCTCCTCCCAACATCCTCTTCGTACCCTATAACGGGGCCATTATTCATTCTGCAGAAGGCACAGGACAGAGACACACAGACATCAATGACTACCCCACCACATCCTTACCATGCGGTGTCTGGCACACACATTAGTCCGTGGGATAGACAGCACGTCCAGGGACAGGAAAGTTTACCAGCCCAGCATTTACTTATCACGTTACATAGTAGATGAGCAATTATCAGGTGCACTCACCCTCTAAGCTCAGAGGGATCAAGCACATATGGGATCTTGGCCAAGGTGGTTTAGAATACAATCACACAATTGCTTATCATGTGTCACTCAAACAGAAGGCCTTCCGATTTGGTTCAAACACAGAAACTAGAGAAGGGCAAAGAAAATATCTGGCTTGGAGAAGCACCCATTGCTCCAGGTACACAATTTGAAAAGGAGATACCATGTACCTTATTATGACGTCATATGAATCAATTTTCTCCCCTAGTGTTTTATTTCGAAGTACTCCTCCATTACCGACCACAACACACCGACGACAGGCAATGCTGTGGAACAAACAGAAGTTTTAATATTCATTACTTCCCTGGATTCATATTATTAATTATACATCTGCATTTAACTAGTTTATTTTCTAATGGATGTTCAGTATCTTTTACCGTCCCGGCCCCTACAAAGCAGATTCAATCCTGTATCATCTACTATGGCTGCTTTCAAAAAAAGAAAAAGCAGCTGCACTATTTCAGGGACTGGCAAAGTCAGGAATTGGCTTCTCTCGTGAAACTGTTGTTACACACATCATTTTTCTAATGGTTTGCTGATTAAGATCATCTAACCAGTTGGTGATATGGGGGCCATTACATAAATTATCTTCCACAGTACTTCAAACTTATCCCAGTCTGGGGGTATCAACCAGGACAGAGTATGTCTGGAAAAACTAACTCAAATTAGGGTGCTCCACAGCATTGTATAACTCCGTAATTCAGGAGATCTCCAAAACGAGCTACAGCACCAAGATTTATGTTCACAATTTACCTTACAGACTGTACATGTGAAAAACCTTTGCCCAATGACATGTGATGGCTTTTCAAATGAATATGATCTTGATTTTTCTCTCTTTATTTAAAAAGTGCTGTCTAAACATGTTTCAACGTGTGCTGAATTTCATGCTGTCATAATGTGACAAGGTAGATTCATCTGATTAAAAGTTGCATTCTCATAGGACCAGATTCAAATCAGACAGCTCCACTAACCATATAAAATGCTGCAAGTTAAAAATAAGATCTTAAAACCTACTTCAAATCAAAACTGTAATTCCTTCTGAATTTACATATAAAGAGTACCCAAAAAAGGCATTATATAGATGTTAAACTTATGAAAGTAAATTCTAATGGTAAGTTATCCCAGGTTTTTCGGTTTTCTATGTGCATACTTTGCTCTCTAATGTCTTATTACAATGCTAGTAAAATGTGTGCTTTGTTTAAAAAAAATATATATAAGGGGGAGCTCACAGACAAGCTTGCTGCTTTTTTACTCCAGATATTTTGCCTTTTTAAAGAAGGTTTACATTCAATGTATAAAACTGTAAACTCCTCCTTATAAAATAAGCACGAGGTTTTTTGTTGTTGCAAAAATGTTTCTTTATTTAGAGCAAAAGCCGTTCAATTTGGTTGCAGCAGGAGCACTGGGAAAATGAGAATGTTGGTATTTTCTTCAGACAGAAGCTCACAGTTTGTTTACTGAGAACGAGTCACCTCACAACGTCCCCCTCTCTTGGTTCTTTCTTCAGGTAAGAAAAAGGCTCTATGTCATTTCTTGCTCTATGTTTGAGACACCGAGATTGTGTCCCAAAGAATACTATAACTGGTATTAAGTGCCCAGTGTGGCACTTTATGCACATTAATTAAGATTTTTCTCCTCAGATTGTCCAACCTGTTTTTTCAGCTGAGAATATTATTCAACATCAACGAAAACAGCCTGCTCCACCCAAGACTGACCAACATCTCAGTGTACAAAGCAGTTCTCTGTACCTCCTACAGAATTAACAACATTTGCAGAGGGAGTTGCCTTTAAATATATATAAATATAAATAATGCTGTAAATGCAGCTTTCAGGGTTGGTGACATGGAAAACCACCTTTCTTTAGTGTTTCCTGAACAGCTTAGTAGAAGGCAAGCATTCATAAAAAGATTTCCAACTAACACCATAAATCATGTGACTTGGTACCTCGGAAATAAGAAGGGTAAAAAAACCTGTTACACCATCCCGTCCCGCAGTATGGCCAATCCCTCTACACCCATAAAACCCCTCCATCTCTCTACTCCTTCAGTCCATTCATTTTCCATTTAGTTTTTATATCTAGTTTTAAGGTATCCTGAGAAAGCAGGCAGACAAACATATGCCTCGTACAAAGTGCACAGTAAGAGAAAGCAGAAGTTGCCCTTTTCCTGAATTACACTTTGTTACAGCTACAGCATAGAGCTCAAAGTAAGGAAGAAAAAACAAAAACAGGATTAAAAAAACTTGATCAGTAAGTGATGAAGGTGGAATGAGGGAGTGGAGCAAAAAGCACAGAATTATTACGGTTGTACTGCATTTTCCTGGCATTTACAGCGTGCATCTGTAAATCACTGAAAGTTTCAATCACCTCAAATCTCTGAATTCACCGTCACCAAAAGTCACGTGGTTGCACCTGGGTAACTGAGGCACAGACCTCATCTCCACAACGCAAATCCTAAACTGCAACCCATATTCCATCTCCCCCTGCTCTCTCCTGGCTAGAGCGTCCATCCCTGATGCTTCATGGATACCATGGAGTGACAGTGACGGACACACCATGCATGAACTCATGTCAGGTCTCAATAAAAAGCCAGAAAAACTGTTTTTAATCTTGTCAAATACTTTCTTTTATGCCCACTGACTGCTTGGTGTGAATGCACAAAAAGGGTGTCAACTCCGTTACAAGTGATTTGTGTTATTCTGACCATGACAAGCAACCACAAAGTTACTTTGAGGAGGCACTGCTTTTTCTGTCCCTTGGAGATGAATTAAAGAGATTCTTTATTTACACACCTTTCAATTTTTGGCAGAGGCTGTGCTTTAAGAAGTTTCTTCACTGAGTTAATACTTAGCTATTGAAATAATGCCTCTCGGTCTGGCATACAACTGAAGAGCTCTTTGGCTTCTCCTCTCTGCAATCATAATGCACCAGGACACACTCAGGGCAGGGAGGGTAAAATAAAATGTGACCTAAGCTGAGCAACTGAGGTTCACTTAGCTATAGAAGCTGTGCAGCTGCTCTCAGGTCAAATCCTCTTTCCTCTTACTGACAAATGCAGATCAGATTTCTTTGTTTGTGATTAAGAGTTGACTACTTGGGCAGAAAACGAAGTGACATTTGAACTCTGATTAATCTTTTGAACTCCAGTTCACTTTGTAACACGCATACTCAAAAATCAAGTTATCAGCTGCCTTCAAATACCCAATAAAACGTCTAACATTGGTATCTGAACTTTTGAAATGGATAAAGTCAATATGCAGATCCTGGAGAACTGTACATGAATGCAGTCAAATACAAACAAATGAATTAGAACGATCAGCTTTTAATCTCTGCCAAGCTCAGTCAGTCAAAGCAGCCTAAAAGGAAAAGTCAAACAGGAAATAAGGCACAAATGTGTTATTTTGGAATCGCCTCCTTCCCTTATCTTCCCTCCTCCCCGCCCCCAGTATTCAAGTGTCTTCAGTTACAATAGTAAATCTAAGTCCTCAGTAACACAGAGTCCACTGACAACTATAAGCAGTGAGGAAAATGATTTATGTAAAAAATAGAACATAATATCATAGAAACTAACATATGACACGGAGATAAAGAACATATAGCAACGCTAGATAGTATTCAGAGATACTAAAGTTAAATAAACTGACCCATACTTACTACAGATCACAGAAGTCAACGTATCAATTTTCAGCAGATTGTTACTCCCAGATTTACAAGTTTTCCTTTTACATAACGTTTTCAAATTAAAAACCCCCAAACACCCACCCTTTCTCCAAGTCAATAAATGGACAAGAAGAGAAATAAATTCAGATGTCCTTAAACAATATCAGGTGTGCTACAAGTGAAATATAACAGACTGAATTGCCTGGAGGTTCAGCTTACAATCACCAGCAAAACATCCATGACAATCTTCATTAAAAATAGTAAGACTTTGGCTGTAAAAATAGCTATAGCAAAAGACTGAGTGACTAAGGGATTCCCTTTAGGTGTTAGAAATCTACTTAAGAGTATAAACAGATCCTGATGCACACAGCATGGCAGCTGATCGCCAATGTCTACACACACCAGTCATTCAAACCACCGCCCTATTCACGCGGTGTACAAGAGCCTCAACCTCAAGGCCAGGCGTTAGTTCACATGCTTTGTTTATATTGTAAAGTGCTAAAAGGAACATTCTCCTACTCTATAAAAGCAAAATACTGCTAAATGGAAATTTAAATGCCTTTAAAAGTCAAGAGGCTTGCACCATCCACATTCCACTGAAATACTGTTTCTGTGGAAAAAGATCTCAACCTCAGATCCTCTGACACACCCCCCCTTATAGTCTGTTGAAGAATGCATATTATTTCCTTTGACATTATTTGGTGAAAGGAGGATGCAGAGGTCACATTTTGTTGACTCAGGATTGTGTAAATGTATTTGTAATAACTGTTGAGCTTAGAGTCCTAAGAATACTCAGAGAGGAACTGAAGTCACAACTGAACTGGAGTCAGTGACACTGTTCATTTCCAAACAGTTTTGGAGAACTACACCTTTACACAGTGAGAACTCGATCTAAATTTGGAAAACAGCACTGTTTGGGAAAAAAAAAAATCCCTTGTAGTTCATCATATACAGTTTTACTTAAGTCGTACACAAATACACCCATAGATTTGGTGCTCGTACAGCCTAGTATGTGTTCAAACAGCTCATAGCAGACTCCCCCACTCTGACTCCAAAAATTTTTAAAGGGAAATTTGGTTTGTGTTCTTATGAGAAGGCTGAATTAGGCAACAACATTACAGAGCTGCCTAATAATTCTGTATTACTGGAGAATGTTGTCAGGATTAATTCCCAAAACATTTCACTTTTAGAAGTAATTGCATCTCAGACTAATGTATATATAAAAGTTCTTCCCTATTACAGTGATTCATGCCCTAAGAGTGCTATACACAAAACCTGGTGGATCTAGAAAGAATGTAAAATATGAACTCACTCTGAATTTGATTTGCTTATCCTACTGCCTATTGAATAGTAATAACGCTCATTTTGCTTCAGTACAGCTGAACTACATTATTTTTAATAAAATGAAGCCTATTTCCCAGAACTATCAAAGGATAAATACCAATTACCTTAATTCTCATCTACAGGACAGACACATTTAATAAGTACTATGCTGTACTGGAAGCATCTCTGCTTTACAGCCTGAACAATTACAGAGCTGAACTTACAACTTCAGAAAATTTCTAATAATACAACATTTTGGCACTCTCCTTCAAACTTCAGACAAAGACCAGCTTTTTCAGCCAGTTCTGTATAAATTTCCTCCATTATCACACTCCTAATAGAAGATGGGGGGGTGGGAATAAACCTGAACATCCTAGAAACAGATACTGAACACAGTGAAAGGAAGGAGTACAGTAAGCAAAGAAAAAAAGCTACTAAAAGCAGTTCTTAAGTGTGAACACATTCCACCTAAGTCAGATTAAAATGTGATCCTGACATTTGGCTTGAAGCAGCAATATTGTATGATGTCCTGAATTAAAAAAAAAAACAAAACCGAGTACAGCCAACTTCAGCCTTATTTGCATTCAGCTCTATTAAGAAGTCTGTGTATTAACATATTTGGCAGGCTGTCAGCCAGTTTGCTAGATTGCAAATCTAAGGAGTCATTTGCATCACTCTGTAAACACAGGATTCTAGTCTAATTGCCAACACTACTACAGTAACTCTAAAAAAACCCCAACCAAAACCAAACCCAAAAAAAAAAAAAAAAAACAACAAGACACACACACGCAGAAAAGATCCTCCAAAACCAAACAAAAAATCCTGGCAGAAGTGGCCTCTAGCAAGAGGCTTAATCCAGGTAATCTAATCCATGGGAAGCAAGTTATCTCAGGCAACGTCCACTCCATGCCACACCCTCATTACTCCAAAAACGCAGGAACAGCCTTTCCTGTCTGCCTACCTCTCCCCCATTCACAAGGGAAGGAAGTTGAGCACATGTACCAAGAAGGGTGTGCAGCAGCCAGAAGATGCAGAGGCACAGGGATATGCGTAAGATTTCTTTTACACAGAAGCAGCCAGTGGTTTGCATCTGCTTATCTCCAACAGTATCCATCTTATGCTAATAATGACTGAAAGCAGAGGTCACACTCCATTTTTAAGAATAAAAAGATACTATGGAAGATGGGACCACATTGAGCCAGCAAATTCCTAACACACTTACAAAAAGAAATCTGTAAGTTTAAGCTCCTTCACAGAAAAATTATTCTGGAATGCTGGTGCTACATGTGCAAACCCAAGCTTATTTAAATCTTGGATCGGTTACACATTGCTTGGACACTGTTGGTCCCATCTGTAATCCTGGCTAACTTGGGCAATTTCAGAATAACGCCACCGAAATTCCATTTCAGGTAAGTACCAAATATACAAAATGCAATTAACAGAAACAGTAGCAAATAAACCAACTCACTTGTCATCTTCATTGGGAAGTCCACAGCTCTGCAGTCTTGAAAGGGCTAAACGAAAAAACTGCTCTAGAAAGCAAATACAAAGAAGATTAATGAAAATATTCAGTATTTGCCGATACAAAAATAAGCATGTCATCCTGACTACAGTATTTTCATACACCGTAGTTTTACATTCACTGTGCATAAAAAAATCAACTTAAAAATACTTAAATTTAGGGCCACAGGTCAATCAGTGATGCCGAAGAAATTCAGGTTTATCAGAGCTCCTCTCTTAAATTTATCCTGTCTCAGTACTTCCCTGTTGGAAAATATCATGGAATTTGTATAAAAAATAAATCCTAGTTACAGTAAGTAAAGACTGGAAGAATTTCCTAGACCTACATTCTAACTGACTTTTTCCTTCTACCCACCTTCAGATGAAACAGAAGCAGCCATGACCCAAGAGGGGTCATACAGTCAGGGACAATAAAAACATTACCTATCGAGGAAAAAGACATCAAACCAGCCTGTGCCCGCTGGCAAAGCTGGGCAGAGGCATCTTCCCAGCCCTCCCTTGGTGAGCAGCCTCCTGATGAGCATTCAATTTGCCTCTGAGAGGAAGTCTCAACTCATTCCCAAATGTGCTTTTCCACTATAAACCCAGAGGTGCAGGAAAATTTGCACTATCCCTCTCATCGAGGCCAAATCAAGAATCTAAAGCCAGGACCTGCAGGATACTTGGAAGGTGCACTATTCAGTGTTAAAAACTTGAGACTTCTTGTGCACCTGCTTGCTGGCAGAGTACGGGAAACTGAAAAGTCCTTGACTTAGGGTAAGCACTACTTAGCAGTAAGTAAAACATCCATGTGTTAGCAACACAATTCTCACGCTGAATTCAAAACACAGCACTGTACCACCTACTAAGAAGAAAATTAACTCTATTCCAGCCAAAACCAGGACAGTCAATGGAAAATTTCACTGATGTAACTGCCCCAACCTGAGGACTTCTGCCTCAGTAGGACACCGTATCCCAATCATCTTAGGGGTGTTGAATGAAGCCCATCACACTGACCCAGTTAATATCTGACCTAGCAAATCACTAGCTAATTATCTTTAGCGCTCCAGACCACATCCAAACAAAAGGAAGCTGAATAAGGTCAACTCTTCCTCACTCCTACCTTTTTGGAGCTCCTCTAGTAAGAGGGGCAACCCCAACAGGGTGTTTTATTTTTTAGAAACCAGAAGGTGTCAGGTCAGAGCGAGGAAACAAAACCATTAAGTCAGTGCTAGACACCCCCAAAAGAATTGGCATCAGTTAACAGAAAAGACCAGGTCCAGATTCAGGGGCCTTAAAAGCCATTTAGTAATTTCTGTTTAAAAATAGGTACATGGAAAACACTAACCTGCTCTCTTTATTCCATAAGGTAGTTCAAACTTATCGCTCCCTTGGAACTCCGCCACTCTGATAAAATCATTAGCACACAGGAATGGGTATATTTTGTCAACACTGAAAAAGAAAGAAGTTTCAAAAATCCACATAAAGCATCTGCATGAGCAAATAATTCATGCAATTGCTTCATAGAAAGCTTTCTTTATCCTATTATTGTGATTTTTATCCTATTACCAGCATCCATTTTTAGAAGAAGGAAATCCATGAACCCAGGGAAAGCAAGCAGATGATAGAAAAGGGGAAGATCTTAGAAAATGTAAATAAAGAGCGAGATAAAAAGATTTGTCTGTTAGTGTAAGTTATATAGAGTCATTAAAATCATCATTAAAATTGTGTGACTGAAAGCTTACACCATTAGACCATATATTCAAGAGAATACATGACTCAGGATGACAATGAGTAACTTCAAGTTTGAAAAGTACATAACAGAGGCAGCAAGGATAATTAAGAGTATTGTACATGGCAATTTAATAAGTAAGAATGGGATTTGAAACAAGGTGTTTTAACTTGAAAATACCATCTCCTGATCTGAGATGTACTCCCATTCCAAACAATGGCTCCGTTGACATTAATAAGTAGGTTGGGGCAACATAGGTATATCCATATTGCAGAAAAGTATGGAGCTCTCATGTCCACATCACATGCCTATTGAGTATTTCTTATTCTGGACTAATTCTGATCAGGTCACATGGACTGAACACCCCTCAGCAGCTGCAGCACATCGGGCGCAATCCTGAAGAGCATCTTCTGGTTTAACCAGATGTGTGAAAGAAGCCTGAGTGCACACATGCCAGGGCCACCCTGGAAGAAGCACAACCCAAGGGGATCACAGGGAGGTTTGCCTCAAAAGCACATCCTTCCTGCAAACCAGAACACGACAGTATGATGCCTTGTAAGCATCAAGCTAAAAAGAATGACTCACTTCTTTCTTCAAATGACAGGAACCTCAGACAAGGAATATCTCATAGCAGGGAAAGGACTCTTATTACCTTATCTGCCCAGTCCAAGCCAATGAATGAACAGTAGACACAAACATGTCACATGCTACCATGCCCTTGGCTTCACCTTTAAATTAACTAAGCACACACGCACTGTACTGGTTGACTTTGTAGTGATCCTGCATACTGAGTCTTACATTAAAATGTTAACACAGAAATATACAGTCATGAGAAAACCTAGTGTTAATTATAAAAACCCCCAGCCAGCACAGACTTGTTTTTCCATGAAGAATATTAATGGCTGTTAAGAAAACCTTCACTCTCAGTTTCACAAATCAAGTATTTCACTCTTTACGCTCTACATATTCAGAAGATACTAACAGGAAAAAGGAAAAATAAACAAACACCACAGCCTACACTCCAAGAACTGGGCCACAGGTTAACTAAGCAAGACCAACTAACTTTGAGACATGACGCACTAAACACCCATACTAAATTTAGTAACTTGTCTTGCTGTTCAGAAGCAGCTGGTAAGCTAATTTACCTACTGCAAAGAGATTCTTAATTCCAGCTCTCCTAGCTCTGGTTCCTTTCCAACAAATAATTCTGCAAGTTTAGAAATCCTTTCAATCTCCCCAGGCTATTAGCAAAAGTGCACAGAACAGATCTTCAGCTCATGCAAATTGTCTCAGTAAAGGAGCTACAGAAATGTACAGAAGACTTTGCCCTCGCTCTGCATGTAGCTTCTTGCTGTGCACCTGAGTCCATTCCTGCACCCCTGCTGAGAAACAGAGCTATCCTGCTGAGCCCAACACACAGACAAGCCTGGGCACAGTCTGTGGGCAAGGGGAACTAAGACCACCAGACTGGACCAGGAGCTAAGCAAAACTCACAGACTACAAATCTGCTTTGTGTAGGACAAATTTTACATCCTTCCATGTTCTTTACAAAGAAACAGCAGTACTAATTACAGACACATTTTCTTGTACACAAAACGTACCAGGGGAAAAAAAAAAGCCATGGTGTCTTTGTGCAGAGGTTTAAGACTTCTTCAGCCAGGACTTGGTCTAAACATCTTACCAAGCCTTCTCAAGGCATTGCTCAATGTTTGCTCCAAAACACGTAAACAGCCCAATCAGCATAGCCCTTCCTTCCCCCCCAGTTCCCACAGAAGACTCACCCCAGTAAAGATTCAAATGCTGGTTTCAGGAGACAAGTGTCCAGCGAACTCCTTCTCTCCACAGCCGTAGGTGGCAGCCTGCAAAAGAAGATTTGCAAAGAAACAGTAAGAAAAGGAAAGGGATGCAGAAACAAGGTAGGGAAACTTGGGCAAGCCAAAGTAGTAAAAGCTGATTACTGAGCTAATGTCACACCAAATTTTCATGACTCCCTCTGCCTGTGTTGTAAGGATGGAACTTTCTCATTGCAGCACAACTACTTTAACTAATAAAGGCTTTCATCTCACAGTGCTGCTCCAAAGGGACAGCACCTCCCTTGCTCAGCAAGTATCAAAGCAGGCATAACCACAGCAGAGAACTCAAGCCCACCTCCAGAAAAGAAGGAGACCTGGGCTGAATTACCCCTGCAACCATACAAGATAGCATCCCCAGCACTCCTCAGAGAGGAGATGGAGTCTTGGATGAAGAGGGAAGCAGACAGCACTACATAGAGTACTTTAAGAATAAAGTTAGATTCTTTGGGGATAAGTCATTCCTCTAGTAATAAAGCTAAGACTTACACTTCTAAGCACATTCCCGCCTTGGTGATTTAGCCCAATAATCACAAATATGAAACCCAGACGGGAAGGTAAAGTTCAGTGTGAGCAACGTGTTCATCTGGACTGCATTAAGAACGGAAGGATGAAACCACCACATTAGAACCATAGGTCAAACAGACCATTAAGGTTAGTTGCTTTTGGTAACCTGAAGTTGTCATGTGAATACTGACACTGAGAAAACACCCTGTGAAATCTATCGGCTCGCCACTTTGTTGCTTCCCAGCGTCAGCCTCACAGATGGCATTTTGCAGCATGGCTTCAGAGAGAACAGAGGACTGCTTTTAAGCTTCAACATAGGTGCTCATTAGTCCCACAAACCTAAATGCAGGAATTCACTAGCACAAGATCTGCTTATGCAGGCACCTGCACGTCACAAGTGAAACACACTTGATTCAATAAATTTTAAGCACAAAAGTAGCCCTCTTAGCTCTGCTGATTTTATTCATCTATAATTCAGAACTGCAATTGAAAACTGTAAACCAATGTTCCTCCAAAAATTCACTGTTACAGTCACTGGAAGTGGCCATTAATATTAAACAAACACTGGAAACATGACATAAGACAAATTCCTTTCTGACAGACATGTTACCATTGTGTTCATAACAGAAACAGCCACTGGACACGGGTGTACAATAACCAACTGAACAGGGAGCCTGTGGACAAAGACTACAGATTTTAGCCTCAATCCCTCCCACCTGCCCAAAAACCAACCAAAAATAAACCCCACAAAAATACTCAACTGCTGAACTTACTGGGTAAGTCCACTAGTCACATAGGAAGGAGAAGCCCCCACAGAGGAAGTCTGTCCATAAAAGCTAATCCTGCAAAAACGGAAATTTCATAACACTGTGGTTTGCTGTGAACAGAAACCACAACAGAAAGCTATTTGTATCAACTGTATGCTATAAACAAGATAAAAGTAGGCATATCAATCACTACTTTTAAATGCTACCACTATTATTTTCATAACACTCTGGTCAGCCCTGGTCACAGCTGTGCAAATGCCAATGGAAACTCAACTTCCTCAAGTAAGCGCCCTGAATTTTAGGTCCCAAGCCACTTGTTCTGTGAGCCTGGAGACAGTGAAGGCCACAAGGGTTGCCACTGGGCTCCACAAATTTCAGCTCTGCAAAAGGTGCCCACTGCACCTGCAGTTATTCCCATGTGTGGACAAGGCCTCTCCCACGTCACTTATCAGACACTTAAAGGAACAAACTAACACTAAACACGCATGGGATAGAGGGAGATATGGACACATGACACACAGAAATAAGGTATCTTCCTCACCTGAACACCCATTTTCACGAACTTCAGAGGGGCTCCCTATCTGTGAGGTCCTGACCTCTCCATACAACCAGGCTCACATTGATTACTAGGTTTAAAAGCGACACAAGAGAAGGGGCAACAGGACAGAACAATCATACTGACTCCCTTACAGTACAAAAAAACCCCAGGCACAGAACAAACACAGAGATAGAGTAGTAATGATTTCTGCTGATTACTAATAAGCAGTTAATGAGCAACATAGCAACTCACAGCTACATCTCTCATTACAGGCATGAGGTGTCTGAACAAAACATCACCATACCAGTAGAGATTATTTCTCCACAGATTTCCATGCAGTATACCATACATAACAGCAGCAGCCAGGATAAAAAACAGAAGAATTCGTTTCATGACTGGTAGACCTGAAACATAAGGAAAACAAAACAAGAAGTTTAAACTCAAGATAAGCTATTACATGAACTTTTCTAAAGCATCTGGAAACCTACAAAAGGAAGGCACTATTATTACAGCCATTTTCCAACACCACAGATCTGACTGGAGATCACTCCACTTTGACTTCTCACACACCAGAGACAGGAGCTGAACGCTGCTTTGCACCTACCACATATGCCCACACTTCACAGAAGCTCTGAGAGGAGTTCACTCTAGGTTCTCTCTGAAGATACAGGTGGAAGAGGGGCTCTTCCAGAAGCATGTCAGAGTAGGAACTCTTTTCTGTTCACTAGAAGCCCAATCAAACTAGACTCTCGGGTCAGCAGCTGGCCTTTATAGGCACATACGCTTCTCCCCTTTCTTGTGCCACATGCTATCAGTTTCCATAATTACACAGTTAAACAAGCATTGGCACTCTGCAGGAGGCAGATAGGTTGATGCTGAAACAGAACAGGATATGAGTTGCCACAAATTTCTGCTGGCTTTTTTAGGATCACTGAATGTTCTTGAAGTCCAGTTTTGACATTTAAAATTGCACTGAAGCTATTTGCTTATGCCTGCACAGCCTCCAGTTCCTGACACAGGCCAAACTTCATTGCTCATGTCACAGAAAAACGTTATTTTCAAACACTGTTAAGTGAGGAAGAAATGTTAGGACCCCATCGGTTAAACTTGCTAAATTATAGAAAAAATCAGCAAAAGTGTTAATGTTTTAAATAGAGTTTGCATATACACCTACTTGCCTATCTATATTTTAAGGAGAACATAACAAACAGTTGTCCAGTAAAATAAGTCATATCCAAACATACTGTTGCATTTTCCAAGAGCAGAACATCTGCCTTTATGGCTCATGCTTTTGACTTTTAATATCTTTCTTCTTTTAAACTCCATTTTGCTTTTTAGAGTATTTAGAGTTGCTGTTATTTCAAACAGCCCCAAGGCAAACTAAAGGTGGATACAGTCCAAGTGATGTACAGCAATATGCTGTATACTAGTAATATCTTGATATCACACCTTAAAGGCCAACAAACTACTGGAGAGCTTTTTTTGTTATTAGAAACTGGAAAGCAAATTACTGCCACTCGTGGATCTTTATCCCTGAGGAAATACCTGACAGTGAACTATTTGTTATACTTACTTGAGTGTAAGAAGCCACCACTTCCTTATTCTTTTATCACCCATATTCTTCACCAGACTTTAACAGTACAGTCAGAGATGGGGTTTTATAACAGCATCTACCAGTAACAAAGCCACGCACCAAACAAGGTAGAATCTAGCAAGCTTAAGTATGTTCTCCAGGCTATCCTACTCTGTTCAGGACAAAATACTCATAGGCTGCAGCTGTTGCAATTTCAGCCTTTCAGGCCTCCTTGGGAATTAGCACATCCCTTCAGCTCCAACTCCCTTGATGCTTCCCCAAGGGTCACTACAAATTTCTCTTGACAATCACTTTCAACTTTTAGAGCAATCCCTGAGTTTTAGCAATAATTCTGTAAGATCCATTCCCTAAAAGTGCAATAACATTACAAGAAAACTCACCTACTGGGTTCAGTCAAGTGTCATTAACAGCAATTGGCTCATAATCCTGAATGCCATCACACTGCATGTACAGGACAACTGAGGGATCAGGCCCAGCCTGAATGCGTTTAGGAAAGGCAGGTCCTGCTTGACCAACCTGATCTCCTTGTATAACAGGGTGTCCTGCATAAAGGATGAGAGGGAAAGGCTGTATATGCTGTCTACCTACACCTCCATAAAGCTTAGACATCATTTCCTCCAGCACTCTCTTAGAGAAACCGGCTGTTCATGGCTTGGATGGGTGTGGTCTCCACTGGATTAAAAATTGGCTGGCCAAGCCCAAGCAGAGGTGGTGAATGGAGTTACATCCAACCAGTGGGGTCCCCCAGGGCTCAGTGTTGGGACCAATCCTGTTTAATATCTTTAAAGGCAAGATACAGTCTGGACAAGGAGAAAGGGTACCCTCAGTCTGCAGACAACACAGAGTTGGGTGGGAGCGCTGATGTGCTGGAGGACTGCAGGGCTCTACAGAGACATCTGGACAGATCAGAATGATGGGCCAAGGCCAACGCTATGAGGTTCAAGAGGGTCAAGTGTCAGGTCCTGTCCTTGTTCACAACAATTCCCATGCAGTGCTACAGGCTCGGGGCAGTTGCTGGAAAACTGCCTGGTGAAAAAGGCCCTGGAGGCACTGTTTGGCGGCAGCTGAACACAAGTCATCAGCGTGCTCAGGGGGTCAATGAGTGTGGGGAGTGATCGGATGAGATCTTACAAGGAATGCCGAGAAATGCTGAAAGA
>NW_020956240.1:236305-239587 GCF_003031625.1 Empidonax traillii
ATGATGGGCCAAGGCCAACGCTATGAGGTTCAAGAGGGTCAAGTGTCAGGTCCTGTCCTTGTTCACAACAATTCCCATGCAGTGCTACAGGCTCGGGGCAGTTGCTGGAAAACTGCCTGGTGAAAAAGGCCCTGGAGGCACTGTTTGGCGGCAGCTGAACACAAGTCATCAGCGTGCTCAGGGGGTCAAGGAGACCAATGGCATCCTGCTTGGATCCCAAATAGTGTGGCCAGCAGGATCAGGGAAGTGATTGTCCCGCTGTACTCAGCACTGGTGAGAACACACCTCAAATTCTGTGTTCAGTTTTGGGCGGAGAATAAAGACACTGAGGTGCCAGAGCACATCCAGAGAAAGGCAAAGCTGGTGAAGGGTTTGGAGAAGAAGAGGCTCAGTGGGACCTTATCGCTCTCTACAACTACTTCACTGGGTGAGGTGGGGGTCTGCCTCTTCTCCCAGGCAGCAAGTGAAAGGACAAGAGGAAATGGCCTCAAGTTGTGCCAGGAGAGGTTTAGACTGGATATTAGGAAAAATATTTTCACTGAAAGAGTTGTCAATCACTGGAACAGGCTGCCCAGGGAAGTGGTTGAGTCACCATCTCTGGAGATAATTAAAAGTCATGTAGATGTGGCACTTAGGAACATGGCTGAGTGGTAGATGTGGCAGTGCTAGGCTAATGTTTGGACTCCATGCTCTTAAAGGCCTTTTCCAACCTAAGTGATTCTATTATTTACTGCACTCTAATTTTTCCTTTCACTGTCAGTATCTTTACCCCTCCTGCTTTGCAGAGGTTTGCCAAAACATCCCACTAAAGTGAAAATCAACTGTTTACTTTTTACTCCCTAATTCAAGCAATGCAAACTTCAGTTAAACTAGCTCTTCAGATAAAGTTGCTAAATTACCAACTGATTAAACTGCTCATTTTGGTGACTTCAGTGTAAGAAAGAACCTTGCTGAAGAGTCAGACCAAGCTACAAAACAGAGAAAAGACAAGACAAAGCTGCCCATGAAGAGTCTTTTCAAAACAAAAATATTATTCGCAACAGTGTTATTCACAGAAAGGGGAAAACTGTTCTACTTGAAATATTTACAAAGCTATCAGTACAGCCTAGAAAATAACTGAAACAAGAGTCAGGATCATTCTTCCAAAGAATCACAAGGAATTTGTAACAACTTTCACTGTCTTATGTAGGACACTCAGCCCAGCACACACATGATAACAGGTCCACCCCAGATCCAGACAACCCATCATTAAGAGCATAACTAACTCAGTTCTTAGAAACATAAAATCATCTTTAATTATACAAGTGTCTTCTCATCATCCGATCCCCCAGTGCCTGGCTTCATTCCATTTTTGAAGAGAGAGTTCTATTGACAAGAAAGACAATCTTCTTAGTGAAGACTTTCTTAATCTGGTTTAGTAAACAGAACCATTGCCTTGTTTACAGAAGAAATCATTCTGGGTGTATTTTTAATGGTGACAGAATTTTCCAGCTTTCCCTTCCTACTTTAAAACAGCTGAGTGTTACAGAAAGTTAACCAAAGGGAAAACATATTCCTACAATGTGGATACTGCACTAGAAAATTCCCCCAGTCAGAGACACAAGAGGACAGGTAATTGAGAAGACACAGTTCAGATGTAAAACAACAATCCCTTCCAGTTTATTTATGTCAATGCAAGAGTCGGTATCTTGATTAAAGCCCATCAATCCAAATGACAGAGGTCATGGTGCCCTTAGGACAATGTCAATCAGGATTAAGCAAAACAAGGAGGACAAAGTTGGAACTCAACTATTCAATTCCCTCCTCTTTCTAAAAAGCCTACAGCGACTTCCTCAACGGAAGGAGCGAGGAACATAGCCTAATGATCACGGCATTAGCTGTCCAGTTTTCTGAAAGTAAGCAAGCAATGGGATGCATGTTGCAAAAGACTGATGAGCATTTTTTAATAAGAATCTAAGCTAACTTCTGTGGCTCTATTTCCCACCTCTCCCAAAGCAGAGGTACAGTTACAGAATTAGACAAGACTGACTCTGTTATGGTATTAAGAGACCTCAGAGATCAGCCTGTATCTCCTACTGACAGACAGATCCGCCTCAGCTCCCATCAACCCCCCAGACAGACTCATTTGAGTGTACGATCAATTAGCTATATAAGACCCGAGGCTAACGTTTCCTTCCCTTGGTGGAAGCGGGGAACCCATATCCTTGTCAGAGCTGCATCTCTATTCTGGTACAGTGTGGTGGTATCTGGTATGAGCCACTATCTCAGAGCCTCTGTTTATCTTCCACCTTACATTTGCTGTTGATGCAGTCATGCCACAGCATAAAATAACCCTGCAGGAATCCACAGCTGTTGGACTAGGGAACCAAACGACCACACTATGATCACCTTTTTTTCCATAATGTTTGCTTTATTCCTTAAAAATTAGGTTGTTAATAACATGATGCAGGAAGCTTTTCCATCTGTCCTATGTGTTTTGTAAAGCACCTTTGACTACTACTGAAGCAAAGAGTTAATAATAATATTTAACTCAAAAGTGGTAAATTAAATACTACTCATCCTAAAACAATCTTAAACTGTCACAAGACTAGGTAACTTCTTGCTACTGCAATTAACTGACAGCCTGAAAATTTCAGCTCACTCAGACCTCAAATTCCTAAGCCTTGTAGTTGTGGGGGAGGAAGTGAGCTTGAAAATATGCCTTAAGCAGACCTTGAAATTTAAAGGGACAGCAGAAAAGGAGCATAAAAGCCTAATAAAATTTTTAAAATAAACATTAGCATTTTTAAGATGTAGTCAGTATTTTGTGGGTTTGCTTGTGATCACCACCCTGCAGCACCACTTCCTTTTGGTCAGGATGTACGATATGCCTGGTGAAGCAACTATGCAGCGAAAGGGCAACTGAAGAACGAGTTTTCTCACATCATCTTTTTCAAGTTAAGCTGTCAAAACGTGAGCACATTTTGCACAGATTTCTTCTGCCAAATCTAACCACTACTCATCATTCAGTCTTCTAGTTCAGTTCTTGCTGTGTGTGTGTCCACGGTTCATTGATTCTCCGTCTCTTCAGGAAGGGATCGCTGCAGACAGACGATACAACAGCACTGCTGTAGAGTTTTAAAGGTACTGAAGTGGCTGAGTCAGTCTACTGCCTTCCCTCATCTGCACCTGAAATTCTCATTGTTTACAATACTCTTTCTGATTTTATTAAGAAACAGATGCCCTCAGAAATATTGTTTAAATGAGACACATTGGGTTATTCTGGCAAAATGGTTCTGAATT
>NW_020956240.1:239608-242922 GCF_003031625.1 Empidonax traillii
CTTCCACCCCCCTTATCAGAAGCCCTCTAGATTCGTGGGTTCAATTCAGAACCTTCCCCTGTCCCAGAACCTTCTATACCCCCCCTATATAAGTATCCTGCTAATAAAGGAATCGGCCATTTTGCCAGACATGTAACACGCGTGTACGTGTCTATTTCCTAAGCAAGATGCCCGCTGGGTCGGATGAATTGGCATATCCCCCCAATTCGTCAAATGAGACCAATGGCATCCTGCTTGGATCCCAAATAGTGTGGCCAGCAGGATCAGGGAAGTGATTGTCCCGCTGTACTCAGCACTGGTGAGAACACACCTCAAATTCTGTGTTCAGTTTTGGGCGGAGAATAAAGACACTGAGGTGCCAGAGCACATCCAGAGAAAGGCAAAGCTGGTGAAGGGTTTGGAGAAGAAGAGGCTCAGTGGGACCTTATCGCTCTCTACAACTACTTCACTGGGTGAGGTGGGGGTCTGCCTCTTCTCCCAGGCAGCAAGTGAAAGGACAAGAGGAAATGGCCTCAAGTTGTGCCAGGAGAGGTTTAGATTGGATATTAGGAAAAATATTTTCACTGAAAGAGTTGTCAATCACTGGAACAGGCTGCCCAGGGAAGCGGTTGAGTCACCATCTCTGGAGGTAATTAAAAGTCATGTAGATGTGGCACTTAGGAACATGGCTGAGTGGTAGATGTGGCAGTGCTAGGCTAATGTTTGGACTCCATGCTCTTAAAGGTCTTTTCCAACCTAAGTGATTCTATTATTTACTGCACTCTAATTTTTCCTTTCACTGTCAGTATCTTTACCCCTCCTGCTTTGCAGAGGTTTGCCAAAACATCCCACTAAAGTGAAAATCAACTGTTTACTTTTTACTCCCTAATTCAAGCAATGCAAACTTCAGTTAAACTAGCTCTTCAGATAAAGTTGCTAAATTACCAACTGATTAAACTGCTCATTTTGGTGACTTCAGTGTAAGAAAGAACCTTGCTGAAGAGTCAGACCAAGCTACAAAACAGAGAAAAGACAAGACAAAGCTGCCCATGAAGAGTCTTTTCAAAACAAAAATATTATCCGCAACAGTGTTATTCACAGAAAGGGGAAAACTGTTCTACTTGAAATATTTACAAAGCTATCAGTACAGCCTAGAAAATAACTGAAACAAGAGTCAGGATCATTCTTCCAAAGAATCACAAGGAATTTGTAACAACTTTCACTGTCTTATGTAGGACACTCAGCCCAGCACACACACGATAACAGGTCCACCCCAGCTCCCAACAACCCATCATTAAGAGCATAACTAACTCAGTTCTTAGAAACATAAAATCATCTTTAATTATACAAGTGTCTCCTCATCATCCCATCCCCCAGTGCCTGGCTTCATTCCATTTTTGAAGAGAGAGTTCTATTGTCAAGAAAGACGATCTTCTTAGTGAAGACTTTCTTAATCTGGTTTAGTAAACAGAACCATTGCCTTGTTTACAGAAGAAATCATTCTGGGTGTATTTTTAATGGTGACAGAATTTTCCAGCTTTCCCTTCCTACTTTAAAACAGCTGAGTGTTACAGAAAGTTAACCAAAGGGAAAACATATTCCTACAATGTGGATACTGCACTAGAAAATTCCCACAGTCAGAGACACAAGAGGACAGGTAATTGAGAAGACACAGTTCAGATGTAAAACAACAATCCCTTCCAGTTTATTTATGTCAATGCAAGAGTCGGTATCTTGATTAAAGCCCATCAATCCAAATGACAGAGGTCATGGTGCCCTTAGGACAATGTCAATCAGGATTAAGCAAAACAAGGAGGACAAAGTTGGAACTCAACTATTCAATTCCCTCCTCTTTCTAAAAAGCCTACAGCGACTTCCTCAATGGAAGGAGCGAGGAACATAGCCTAATGATCACGGCATTAGCTGTCCAGTTTTCTGAAAGTAAGCAAGCAATGGGATGCATGTTGCAAAAGACTGATGAGCATTTTTTAATAAGAATCTAAGCTAACTTCTGTGGCTCTATTTCCCACCTCTCCCAAAGCAGAGGTACAGTTACAGAATTAGACAAGACTGACTCTGTTATGGTATTAAGAGACCTCAGAGATCAGCCTGTATCTCCTACTGACAGACAGATCCGCCTCAGCTCCCATCAACCCCCCAGACAGACTCAAATGAGTATACGATCAATTAGCTATATAAGACCCGAGGCTAACGTTTCCTTCCCTTGGTGGAAGCGGGGAACCCATATCCTTGTCAGAGCTGCATCTCTATTCTGGTACAGTGTGGTGGTATCTGGTATGAGCCACTATCTCAGAGCCTCTGTTTATCTTCCACCTTACATTTGCTGTTGATGCAGTCATGCCACAGCATAAAATAACCCCGCAGGAATCTACAGCTGTTGGACTAGGGAACCAAACGACCACACTATGATCACCTTTTTTTCCATAATGTTTGCTTTATTCCTTAAAAATTAGGTTGTTAATAACATGATGCAGGAAGCTTTTCCATCTGTCCTATGTGTTTTGTAAAGCACCTTTGACTACTACTGAAGCAAAGAGTTAATAATAATATTTAACTCAAAAGTGGTTACTACTAAATTAAATACTACTCATCCTAAAACAATCTTAAACTGTCACAAGACTAGGTAACTTCTTGCTACTGCAATTAACTGACAGCCTGAAAATTTCAGCTCACTCAGACCTCAAATTCCTAAGCCTTGTAGTTGTGGGGGAGGAAGTGAGCTTGAAAATATGCCTTAAGCAGACCTTGAAATTTAAAGGGACAGCAGAAAAGGAGCATAAAAGCCTAATAAAATTTTAAAAATAAACATTAGTATATTTAAGATGTAGTCAGTATTTTGTGGGTTTGCTTGTGATCACCACCCTACAGCACCACTTCCTTTTGGTCAGGATGTACGATATGCCTGGTGAAGCAACTATGCAGCGAAAGGGCAACTGAAGAACGAGTTTTCTCACATCATCTTTTTCAAGTTAAGCTGTCAAAACGTGAGCACATTTTGCACAGATTTCTTCTGCCAAATCTAACCACTACTCATCATTCAGTCTTCTAGTTCAGTTCTTGCTGTGTGTGTGTCCACGGTTCATTGATTCTCCGTCTCTTCAGGAAGGGATCGCTGCAGACAGACAATACAACAGCACTGCTGTAGAGTTTTAAAGGTACTGAAGTGGCTGAGTCAGTCTACTGCCTTCCCTCATCTGCACCTGAAATTCTCATTGTTTACAATACTCTTTCTGATTTTATTAAGAAACAGATGCCCTCAGAAATATTGTTTAAATGAGACACATTGGGTTATTCTGGCAAAATGGTTCTGAATT
>NW_020956240.1:243189-300278 GCF_003031625.1 Empidonax traillii
ACTGCTGTAGAGTTTTAAAGGTACTGAAGTGGCTGAGTCAGTCTACTGCCTTCCCTCATCTGCACCTGAAATTCTCATTGTTTACAATACTCTTTCTGATTTTATTAAGAAACAGATGCCCTCAGAAATATTGTTTAAATGAGACACATTGGGTTATTCTGGCAAAATGGTTCTGAATTGAAACTGTATTTCTAACTCTCCAACAACAGACTTGGTTTTGATGTTTTAAGTCTAAATCACCTTAACTGGTAAAGATTCTTGCTAACCTGTGTTTCCCCATACCAAACCAAAGCAGTTAATCCTGTTTCTGAAAGTCTGCACAAACCATGACACCAAAAAACTCAAGGTTTTACTGTGTCAAAGTGTCACTGGGGACTTGCACCATTACACCACACATGTACTAAACTGTTGACAAAGTTGTCTGGAAGGTAAGACATTTTCAGGCTTTTTCTGTCCTAATCTCTTTCAACAATGTGGGGATAAGCGGCAGAGGAGCAGTCTGCTGACTGTGAAAACTGAAGCCTTCTTCCTCTCCAAGAGAACACCAACACACCCATTTTACTTCCACGGTACCAGGTAAATGAAAAAAACAAAAACAGTCTTTCTCCAAACACAGCTTCTCTTTGTTAAGGAAGGTTTCCAGTGTTTCCCCTATCACTTCTCCTTTATCCAACTACTGCAGCAGACCTGAAAAGAAACTGTAAGATAATCTTTTCTCTAAGTAGTCAACAGCAAGAAATGATGTCCAGTAGATTTGGCACCACAGTAGTAGCGATGTTAATAGATTTAGCCCATCTTTGTTCATCAGCTCCTACAGATGGAAATATAGCCTCTGTTGACATTATAACCTATTGGAGAGACACACATACCAGAGCTGTGTCCATCTCTGACCTCTTGTGCAGCTGCACACTAATTCAAGACAGGCTGCAATAGATTGGTTTTAGGGCCTAAATGCTTCTCTCTCTTCCCTTCTTCATCCTGCTAATGGTGCAACATATTCTGTACCACAAGACAGCACTACATTTATTACATTGTGAAAAATCAACAGTTCTTTTATTCCTTTATTTCCTTTTTGCCTTTCAAGAATGTACAACAGTATTTTGCTAATTAGCATGTAAAAGGAACTTAATCAGTGTTTTTCATTGATGACCACCATTTCAGTTTGCTTCTGTCCAAAGTCTTCAAGATCTCTGCATCTTTTCCTCTTGTGTGACTGCAAACCAATTTACACCCTCAGAATCTCCCCACACAGACATATCCTTCAGCTAAAAGATATTGATAAAGAATCCAAGTCTAGTTAAATTTATTGTACTTTCACCCCCTGCAATCCTGTTTACCTAGACAGCACATCTGGTGACAGAGGAAGGTGAGTTCCCTTCCCAAAGGAACAAGCACAGTCCACAATATAATATGCAACACAGCACCTACACCTCTCCAAACCTTATTTTCAGCCCCAGACTCTCACCTCATTCCCACTGCCACCTTTAAATGCAAGAGATCAGATATGAGGGGTTGTTCTAGCCAAACTAAGGTCATCAACATTTCAGACAGGATCTGAAATAACATGAGTTTGTAGCCTTCCAAGAAGGCTCAATACAGAGAGGTTGGCAAAAGCTACACAAAGTCTGCAGTTCCTGACTTGCAGCCTCATCACCATGCTCAGACTCCCTTGTTCTAACTGCACTAGATAGAAAGAAGATATCATCTGTTCAATGATGTATTTCTTCCTTTTTCACTCCTCTTCCCTCTCTCTACTCGAGAAGTCAGGAGCTTTCACGTGTGCTCCACAGTAGGAGCAGAAACAGAAGGAAATTATAAGCCCAGAGTGAGAGAGAGGCTGCATGCACTCAGACTATTTCTTGGATAGCAAAAAGGCATGTCTACAAGCCCAGGTTAAGTTACTACAAGTTTTTTAAAGCTTACTGAAACAGTCCCACATTTGGCTGCAAAAAACCTGCTGTGATCCTGTTCTCTGAGGTATCACAATCAATTACGTGCATTGTCTCACAGAGATAAGGCTTTCGGGCCTGCCAGTGCAAAATTTAATGTCACTTATACTGACAAGAAATACTTGCTCCGCAGATGAAAAACAGCAGTACAAAGCCATCAGCCAGTGCAGCCTGCCAGAAAACCCTGATGAGCAAAATACAAGGGGGCACAGGCATAAGGCACCACTGAAACGGCCCTCAAATAGGAGCAGTATTCAGTGCAAATGTCTGAAGCCGAGTTATTTAGCCCTGCTGAAAGGCAGAACACGTCACCTCCAGCTTGGGGCTATCACCGGGTTGCTATGCCACCCTTGAGATCCAAGCCAGTATTTTGGCTGGTTATCACAGCGCAGTGAGGATCCCTGGCAGCAGCTCAAGGCTCCACTGCATGGTGCACACACACAATTAGAACTGCAAGCACAAAAGAGAGAGCTGGATTGATGCTTTTCAGCTGGTGAGTGTTGGTTTTAATAATTTTTTTCGTCCAAAACAGAAAACATTATCTACCATTCCAAAATGGCTTAGGGCTCATTCCAACAACAAACACACTTTCCTGCAGCAGTTAAACACTGCTAACTTAAGCTTAAAAGTCAGCCCTGGGTAGATCCAAATCCAACTTTTCACTTTGAGGGGAAGAAAAACACTAACTACTGGATTCTCATCTTGCTGGTGCTAAGTATCACAGATTTCCAGAAACCTGCCTGTAATTATGATCAGGAGTAAGATCAAGTCCACAGTATCAGCTTCTTGCCTGCTTTTGTGCCTTGTGATGAGGACTAGAAAGAAGTGGTCAATTTATGCAGAGGTGCACAGAAGTTGGGAACAGACATTTCCATATGCTTTCCCTGTCTCTATACAGTCCTCCCCTCAACACACTTCACTTCTTTTCCCCTTTCCTCCTCCTGTGGATATGAGCTCAGACCAGCAGCTCCTGTCACAGCCAGCAGCCACAGAGATGCAGTGCGGTACACAAACAGCTATTCTGGGTTTGGTCAAAAGCTAACCTGTGCATGCAAAGTCAAAAGCAGGAATGAGCTTAGCACAAATAGCTCTGCTTCCTCCACTCCCAAACACAAACAACACGTACAGCTCTAACTACACTTTTTAAAAAATATTTTAAAAACCCCCACAAATTCAAAATTCAGTAATACAACCTTTTTTTTTTCCCCACTCTCTTGTAATCTCACAGATTAACCTTTAAAGCTTTAGCCAGCCTAAGCTGGGCTGCTATTTATATATTACACATCATAGGTGTCAGTATAATACATGATAGAACAAAGAAACAGAGAACGGGTGGTAAAAATCCACGCAGTTCCTCCTGCATGCTGTGGTGACACCTCCTCTTCCAGAAAGACTAAAATATAAACAAGCCATGCAACATGTTCTGGGGGTCACAGTTCAGGTCATTTCCTTCTTGTACTCTGACTTGCTGAACTGAAAAGGGTTCTGTCAACCTGCAGGAACAGAGCATCATGGTTTTGAGTTGTTTTGATTCTTCACCTCCTCTTAACAAAGACACGGACATACTACACAATGCTTGAGAAAACAGAAAATTATTACAAAGATATGCATCCCAGTACAACATCAGCTACTCATTCACACCCACTGTTCTTTGTCCATGAGTGCCTGCAGAGTCAGAGGCTCGAGGTCAAACAAGCAATCCTTAAGTTTCCCAGACAAAAAAGATGGGAAAATGTAGAAGGAGAAATGGCTGGAAATAGGTTAGTCAGGTTTCAAAACAGTTCCATTACAAACCATATCCGGTTCAGGTTTTTCCTCCAGGAACCATGATCAATCCAAATAAATAAATGTCCAACCTGAGACCTTGATTTGTATTTATTATATGTGCACATTCACTACAGCATTAAGTTCTCCTTTAAAACAAGGCACGCTTTTTGTCTTCTAACAATGTGTAGGATATCTAAAACATCCAGCTCTGGCTGATTTGGAGCTAGTGATTTAACCTCAGCTCTCACAAAAATGGCTGAGAATTACAAAACTAAACCTACCTGTCAGTTTGGGGAAAATAAAGAAAAATCCCAACACAGAAAAAAAAGAAAAACAAACAAACAAACAAACAACAACCAAAGGCGAAAAGACAAAAAGAGGATAGCACACTAAAAAACTTAAACAACACAAACCCCACCAAAACCTACTCATAAGCAAAATAAGGCTCTCAAGGGCAGAGGGAATAATACTGTGTTGCGGTTTTTTGTTGCCTTTTTCTTTTAAGGATAACTGAGAGGGCTGATTTACTAGCTTCTCTACCAACACCTGGAGAATGAAATGCTCCCTGTCTACATCGACAGCAAATCCCAAGTGCATCAGACTATTTTCTCAGTCACAACAGTATAAATCCTGATCTCTACTGGTGTCACAATCTGTCCCTGAATAGACACAGGTGCTTTTTGTATGACTGCTTTTCACAGTAGCACTTGCAAACCCCAGTCACGATAAATCTCACACAGGGTCTGCCAACATCTGATGGCACAGCTCTTCCTACAGTAATTTTTAATGCCTGTATTTTACCGCATCTTAAAAAGCAACAGGTTACATTATCCAGGTTTGTGTGGATTAAGAGGCCCAAAAAATAGGTGTGAACATGCTCTGGGGCAGCATATGAAACTGAAGAGTTTACTTTGCATTTAAATAACATGTAAAGCACGTCTGTAGTCAGAGCCCCAAACATATGTTTGCTGACTTTTGCTGTGTTGCTCCCTGTTTTGCCTCAACGGCCAAAAAAAAAACCAAAACCAAAACAACAAAAAAAACCCCACCCACCTGACACCAAAAAAATCCTAAACCAACAACCAAAAAAACCCCCAAGCCCCCAGTTGTCTGTGATGCAATTCAGCCCATCAGCAAATTCCGCAAGTCAATCTGCTGCGGTGCCAACCAGAGCTCTGGGATTCTCAGGAATGCAGCAAAACAAGTCAGTGAAAAGTGTAAAGCCAAATTAATTCAGAGAGGAAGAAAAATGGAGATAAGTGGTATCACTTACCCTACTCTACTACTAAATTTTGGAAGTTTCTCAGGGCAGGAACCCTGTCAGCTCAAAAGAAATTTGCAGGACACCAGCAGTTTGAGCAGCTTCTCTGATAACTTTAATGCCTTAGATTTCACATTGCTTTTGGATCATGAAAATTAATCAGCATACACAACTTAAGTGCTAACTACCCTAAGAAAACCAATCCCAAACTGACAGTGCCAAACTGGAAAATCCTGAATATTGTAAACGCTACAGCTACTTTCAAAAGTCTTCTTTATACACAGCTTTGTTTTCTCAGCACTAAAGATCAAATTCATTATTTACAGTAACAACAAAACCACCCATAAAAAAAGCTCTAATAAGCAGCTTTATAACTGGAAGAATGCTTTGTAGACACAAGATGTTTTTGAGCTCACAAAGAACTGTTGTAAAGGTTGCATCAGAGCCTGTATCTGAAGACTTTTAGTGCTTAGTTTTTCCTGAATTCACATTTAAAATCAAAACCACCACATACAACATCAAAACAGAGCACATCCTGAGGACTGACTGCTATGAGGTACACAGGGCATAGTAGAAAACTGTAGACCTCAAGAACGTTTTAACAAAGTACGTGGAGTCATGACATCTTTTCTGAATGGGAAAGGTTGCCAGTGAGTCTAAACGTGTTTAAAAAACAAACAAACAAACAAAAAAAAAAAACAACCACAAACAAAACAAAAACCAAGCCATTGTTTGTAAGGCAGTAAGTTTTCCAAGGGGAACAAAGATGAGGGTGTATCCGACTTCAGCATTTAGAGTATCATTAATTGTGTTTATTTAAACAAAGCTGAAATCAAATTCATAATAAAAACCCAGGACAAAGAAGCAGGCCAAAAGATGTAAAACCAGAACTGGAATTCCTCACAGATCAACTGTTAGTTGCTGTAACAAAAGCCAGCTCCTTACAGAAAAGTTTGCACGTGCTCGTTTATGCATTTCTGTGCATACAACAGTCTGTACTGCAGTGCAAACTTCTAGTGCGTATTCATCCTATAGTGGAGTCCATAGCCCTGAATTATGCACTTTACTTTCCTTACCTATGCAAGAGGAAAGCTAATTATATCTGATGGTAATCTTCAATGGCCATCTGTCTGTGAGCAAAGCTGCCTATATTAGTCAGTATGGCATGCTGGGAAAGCTTCTACGCTTTTCTCAGTGCCACACAGAAACACTATTTACAACTTTGAGACTTCAATCCTCACTGAAGGTTAAACACAACCCACTTCCTCCTCAAATCTGACTACTGATGTATTACTCTTTTTCTTGTTTTTTCCTCTTCTTTTTTTCTGAAAAGGACAGTCATGCCTAAAACTGAGGGGAGTAAAAGACGCATGTCACCCCATCCACACATCCTCATTCGGGGTCTCACATCCTCCTGTGCTGCAGTTGCCAAAATGCCTCCAAGCCCAGCTCAGAGCAATGAGGCACAGGCAGGAAACTAAGGGTAGGCTGCAGACATGCAGCCTAATCTCTGCTGCAGTGATGACTTCACATGGTACCTCTGGCTACACATCATCAGCTCCCTCCACCAGTTTGCTTTGTTCCTTTGTAAGCCAAGTCTGGTTTGCTGTCGGTGTAACAGAGCATCTGTTTCTTGCTGTTTGATTCCCAGTTTCAACAGTCCTTAAAAATGCTACAGCAAAACAAAGAGGAGTTTTTTCAGGACTGCAGTATTTTTAAATGGATTATCCATCCTCCTCTACCCGCTCTTTGTTGAGCATTGCATATGCTCAGGGCTGCATGCAAGAGTAACCAGTAAACCCTGAGACAAGACAGGGCTCACCTCCCTTCGTGAGTCACGGCAGGGCAACGGACCTCGTGACACAGATCTGCTCTTCCATAACCGAAGTGGCCCATGCTGCAGCAGTGATAAAACACCAAGTCTGGTATTTGCTTCAGCACAAAACTTGGAAGTCCTCTAAAGCAAGATGCGCTGTAAGCTGCACCTGCTGTGTTGCCTGTTGACATCTCTTCCTTGCTACCCTGACCACGCCAAATCCAGCTCAGCCTCCAGGATCATGATGTCCTATCAGATTGCTATTCATGCCGCAGACGTTGCAGAACTCCATTAGAGCATGAAATACCATTCAGTAAAGGGCTTTTTGTTCTGTTCCATCACATGTGCTCTCAGTATGAAATCAGATTTCTGCAATCACACCCTGGATACGTGCGTGCATGTCCCTTCTTTCCTTTCCTGCAGAACTTTTGAACCCCTTTGGCTAATTTCGGTCAAATTTGAGAGGAGATCAGCAATTTATTGTGTTTGAGACCTCTACAAGTTTTGCAAAAATAAACACCCTGCTGGGTAGAATAAAGAAATCCTGTAAGCTCATTTTTTGTTAAGGATCAGAAAATACATGCAGGAAAATATCAGAAATCCATTTTCATTATACCTTGTCACACAGCTGTGTGACAGAGACATAAGAGCCTCTAGCCATTGGGGAAAAAAAAAAAAGTGCTAAACTTTTTTAAAGCCTTGCACAACCATGTAAGTATCCAAACTTCCCAAAGTGGTTGTATGATGCTCAACATTTTAAATATCCTTTTCAGTTAATTAACAGATAGTTCTGACTTCAATCACATGGCTTCAAAAGAAGTTATTCCAACACTAGTCAGTATTTATTACAGGAAATATTCTCTGTGAAATGGAATGAGATTATATTATAATTCACTTTACAGTTCTTTCTGAAATAAGAGTTTCAATTTAGGTTAGAAATCTTTAGCACAAAACCTAAGGTTTGAGGCTAAGCCATCTAAGAACCAATGTTACAAGTTGAAAACAAATTATGGTGTGCCATTTGCGCAAAAGAGCAAATTAAAATAACTACGCAAATTGTTGCAATGAAAATGAAGTAAGAGTACTTCCTTAACATGTATTGCAAGAAAAGGCAGTCAATCTTGAGAAACAGTACAAATGGTATTTACATTAATCAGTATTCTAATCATCTGGCTACTCAAAACCCAGTTTATGCTCCTGGCCTGTGTCCATAGCACAAGATGAGCATTGAAGGCACAAGGAATGCTCTGCTATGTCAGACCAGTGTCCATCCAGCCCAGTTCTGTCTCCAGTAGTGACAGTGGGAGATATTCTTTAGAGACAGCATGTTATGGACATTTTTTGTTTCATTCCCCTCCTCCACACATTCGCCCTGCAGCACCTACAATTGTTTAGTACAAGAGTTGGAGGACACCATTCCTGCCTACCCCTTTTTAGCATCCCTTTATGGACCTACCAATGTGGAAGAAGGGCACAAAAAAAGACAGGAAACCCACAAAAGGAGACTGAAGTGGTTCTGCTACATCAGAGTTGCTGAACCATGGGGTACTTCACTACAGACACAGGCCTAGGGTCCTCAACTTTCTGAGACTGGAGAATTAAAACTGCCATTGGGGGGAGCAGAATGTGTTGAAGGACAGGCTTACATAACCTTCCAGATTCTCAGCTGAGGCAAGTAACAGTCACCACGCCTCATCAAATAGTGCAAAACATTTGGGCAAGCAGAGCTAGCTGTAGTCTTCCCTTAACTGTTTCCAGCAAAAAAAACTCCAGGCTTTTCCCAGACAATCAAATGAGAAGGTAGTAACTTGTCTACACAAGGGGCACGATCAAGACGAGCTACTACACGCTAGCAAGACTCATGCACATTCAGCAATCTGGACAAATCCTAACTCGTTCTCGTGCTTCACCAAGTAGATTTAATATTTGGCTCCATTTAATCTTGTGCAAATGTTGTGTTCAAACAAACCCTACAGCCTATCTCCCATCTACACCACTAAACTCCTCCTGGTCTCAGTCCCACAGAGGACTTCAGACTACCTGAAGCACTGAAAAGACTGATGTGGTAACATTTCCAGGGTGCTCAGATGTGACACTGGCAGAGGACATGGACTGGCAGGTTCCAGAACTTCAAAGAAAACAGGAAATACCTAGTTTAACTGCCAGATGGTAAATGAGGTTTCATTCAGCAACAACAGCTCCTGGGCAGCAAACATCTTCCTCTCTCTTCACTGCAGTGAGAAAAACCCACAGGTTCCTTCCCCACACTGTCCCTTGTGCTATGCCAGGGTGCTGTTAGCTCCTTTCCCTAGACAGATAATTTCTCCTACATAGGTCACTGCAGAACTGAAAAACCCTGTCAGCACTCCACACCTACAAAATTAGCTGCCCAGGAGGGACCTACATTAACCACGGGGGGGGGAAAAAAATGGTAAAAACATAACTTCAACTCCTTTCTTATCCTGAGAAAGAGGCTCCTCCCCCATCCCACATGCGATTTCATTTGTATTTCACATGTGCACATTTTGTACCATTAAATGGCCATCACATAAGTGTATTTCCTCTCCCAAGACTGGGTAAGCTGATGACATGCCCCTCACACAGTTCTCATTTCACTTCCAGCCAAGGACCATGAAGAGCAGGAACAGAAAGCAGTGTCTGGATACTGCTGTGCAGGGTTAGTCTGCAGATCCAGTCTAACAAAGAACTCCTCTGAGCTCTGCAGCAGCTAATCCTTGTTTTGGTGTTTCCAACCTGTACCCACGAGGGCTAGAAACTGTTCTTTTAAAAGTGAGTTGAACAGTCAGTGGAAATCTAAGACTGCTAGCCACACACCTCACAAATAAGGTTTCCTACTGGCTAGTGGCCCAAAAGAAAGCAATATTCCTGCTAGGGGAATGGAAACTTGGACTTCAAATCAACAGATGTTAGGAGCTTTAATGATTAAGACTGACCTTCATTTTATTCCTGCTGCTCTTTAAACCAGTTCCATGGTTGCTCCATTCCTGCCCTCCTAACAGAAGGGAGGATTAGCTTTGTGGCTCCTGAATTTTTCAGCCTTCCCTTCTCAGCCAGGGCAAGCAGGGAGTATTCAAGTCCTTGCCTTGCCTCTCCTGACTCCCCACTTACACTGGAATGCAAAGAACAGCTCCAGCACACCATGCTGCTGTAGGGGCTGAGAGGAGGTAACACACAACAGTTACTCACAAACTCTGGGTATTACCAGGGGGGACACACAGTTTGCTCACTCTGTGATAGAGCTGAAAAAGGTCTTTCCTCTTGAGATACCAAGGCTTCGCTTTTGCCTTCAAGACAAAGGATAACCAACTTGGAGCACTGAAGAGTCAATCTACCTGAACAAAATGAACTTTAGAAGGAACATGGTATTTTCAGATGACAGGTACAGAATGCAGCAACAAGCACTGCTGCAAAATATTTTACCACGTTCTGCACCTGCATTTTTTTCTGCCCATTTTTCAAGAGACAGTGGTACTGCATGAAAACTACATGGTACCTCTTTTTGCTTCACAGTCCATATTAGCTAACACTGCCCATCAACCTCTCTGTACAGATAGCAGCTACTGGTACCAGTGATGAATACACTGAACTGCAAAGTGGGAACAGGTTAATTTCTACACACTACTGAAAGGTGACTTATAAAGGAAACAACAGCCTGCACATCATATTTTCCTCCCAACCTTAATAAACATCAAGAAAAGCTGAAGTTTTAGGCTCTTCTATAGAAGTAGGATAAAGATTTGACACTTTAGAAGTTCACACAACAAATAATACATAAAAGTAGCTTTATTTTCATTTCCTTTGAAGGCTATGAATATGTATAAAAGTGATCACATGAAACACAGCAAAACTAGAAGAAACTCGATTAACAGGGAAGTTCAGGGGGTTTTTATTCTCTTCTTGGTATTTTGAGTAATTAAATGGTAGAAAACAGGCTATGAAAAGAAATCCCATACATTCAGTTACCTCATAAATTAGTTTCCCAGTATTATTTACTAACTTCTCTATAAAGCTAAAGAAACTGATAAACAAATTATTCAAATGAATTACAAATTAGATTTCATTAAGTCTGATAAATTAAACTCCTCTGCAACACACATTTCAACCAATTTAGCTAAAATAGTGCAAACACCTGTAAGGAAAGATGTCTGTAGAAAGAGGTATTCCAACTAACCTTGAGACCATTCCTAAACTGCACTTAACTAGGTAGACAGAGTATCTCACATCACACATACAGTAAAAACAACCTTCCGTGCTTATAAGTAAAACAACCTTAATGTTAACATATAAAGACAAACCAACATCCTGTGCTACAGCTCAATCTATACTGAGACGGAAAAAAATACAGCCTTTCCTCAGAAGCACTTTCGAGTCAACGGTATAGACTGTCTTGTGGAGACCCATGGTGGTCTCTCAAGTTTTCTCTTCAAAGGATCCATTTGATGGCATTCTCTTCCAGGCCAAAATATCCTAGGGATTGGTTCAGAGACCACGGAGCAATAAGCAAGAAGCAGAAAACCACACATTAGCCAAAGCAGGTTTATGAGAACTTTTCCAAACCTGTTACGGGAGGATGGATCAAATCTTTATGAAGAGGCACTAATCATGGTGTGCCCAGAAACTAACAAAAGAAATAAGCCTGAGATAAAAGCATTAATGGCACAAACAAGCTGTTGTAAGAATGATCCAAAAACGATCACGCAAGGAGAAAGCAATCATGGCAAATCCTCTAAAACTGTCTCTGCTGGTAAGCTATCAAGAGTCTGAGAAGATGGTGAAGGAGAAGCATCTCCAGAACTTCCCACTGCAAATATGACCCTTCACCACGTCAGTATGTCCCTCCTCAGGGAGCAAACTCCCCTTCTAATTGCTCAAGTCATTATTTAGCAGGGCACACGGTACACATCAACATAATGTCTCGCCAATCATCTTGTCTACTGTAACACCTATTTCCCCACCAGTTTGTAAGTCAGGACTTGTGATCGTTCTGCCAACTTCCAGGTTTTACTCTCCCGAATATACACTCTGCAGCTGCTCCCATGGGCACTGCCCCAACTAGCAATTGCTTCCACAGAGCATCATTTCTACATCCCACAAAAAGAGGTCATCTAAAGCCAGGATGACCTTCAAGGAGCCCATGAGGCCTATCAGCTTTTAATTCTGCTGCTTTAATCAAGAGTCATAAGCTTAAAAAATAATTTAATGGACTGCTTCAGTTCAGTGGAGGTAGATGTACTAAAGAAGCAGGTAGTGCATCAAGTTGGGAAAAAAGATCCATAGATTATTTCATGTAGGTGGGAAGAAGACAAACATACAGCTGGTGCAACCCTACATATGAAAGGAACATTGTTTTACATTCATAAATATCACTTCTGAGACTAATCATATAAGAGTACTGCTTGTTAATGGGTAGGAAGCCCTGCTCCATATATATTTCCCTGTACTTTAATTTACTGTGAATTTAGTTTTTTGAGTTTAGGTGTGACCATGGCACACTCTACTACCATGGCACTCTACACAAGAGATACTTTTATGTATGACATTTTTACATAGTTCAGCTATAATACAATTAACAGGTTAAAACAAGCAATCTCATCCCATCACAAAGTTTATCCTTTTCTTAATAGTTCTGCAACCAAATTGTCTCCAAGAATAGCTCAGTATAACGTGGGTGAAGAAGAGACAGACAAAAACGGAAGAAACCAGGACAGAAAGTTTCAGCTGGGTAACAAGAACACAACAGCCACGAATCCCAATAGATCAGCTGTTCATCTCCCTGTAAATTTTAATTTGATAAAGGACAGCAGGACTGATCTCACAGCTTGCTGTAACTAAAATAGAAACACCACCCCGACTGCCAAATAATCATCCAAATACTTAAAAAAAAAAAAAAAAAAAAAAAAAAAAAAAAAAAAAAAAAAAAAAAAAAAAAAAAAAAAAAAAAAAAAAAAAAAAAAAAAAAAAAAAAAAAAAAAAAAAGGCAGAGGACATAAAACTTCCAGGGTTTGTTTCTTCCCTAAACTACAAGTAATGGATTTGCATAGCTTAAAGCCGAGTCGGCCCACAAAGCCATTGTTCCTTCCCCGAGGCCTTCGGTATTTCCAAGGGTACCCTCGCCAGAAGCAACCCTTTATCCGAACTTGCCTGACCAGCAGCCATGGCAACACGGTGGGATTACCCGACCCAAGCTTGGCAGGAGCCGCCAATCTCCCCTCAAATTTTACTTACGGACCGCCGCCAGCAGCGCCGAAAGGCTCCCCCTCCGCGGGGCTGTCCTGCCCGCATGAGCCCGCTCTCCCCCAGCCCAGCCCTGCCCTGCCCACCCCGGGAGCTCCGGGCCCCGCCACCCCTTACTCTCCCGCCCCCGGGCTCGCCTCCCGCCGCGACCCGCGGGGGGCCCCGCGGCGGCTCCTCCCGCCGCTCCGGCCTGCGAGCGGGGCTGCTCCGGGAGGCCGGGACAGGCGGGCGGCTCCCGCGCCCCGCGCACGGCGGGACCAGCCGGGGAAACGCGGCCCTTGTTCCCCTCTCCCACGGCCCTCCACAGCAACCTACCTGTGTGTGCGGAGGCGCTCGGCCGCCCGGCGGACCCTCCCCCGCCGCCCGCCGGCTGGCCCCGCTCCGGCCGGGGGCGACTCCCGGCCCCGCATGCGGCCCCGGGCAGCGCTTCAGCCCGGCCTCGCCCGCCCGCGGCATCAAGCGTATCCGAGCGCCGCCGGGAAGGCGGGGGGCGGCGGCGCTCCGGCTTCTTTCGGGTTCATCCCCACCGGGAACCGGCTCCCTGCTGCGCCGCGGTGTTAGAATTTTTTAGCTAGAAAGTTCCCAGGAATCTCTGGGAAAGGTCTGGGATGTCTCATCTCACCAGCTCTCAAGCCGATTAAAATTGTATTCTCTTTAAAGGAGGCTTGTAGAGGCAGGCTCCATCCCTCTGGAAATTCAATTCAATTCCTTGAATGCTTTCACCGAGGAACACGCTGATGTATCGGAATAGCCAGCTCTGCCTTTGAATACGCGGTAATTTACATTGAATAGCAATCTGTTGGCAGCTGCTGCCACCCAGTATTCACCTGAAGAAGGTTTTAAAATTAGAAGCATGCATATAGAGTCTACACGAGGTTAAAACAGGAAGCTTTCTCGTCTGAAATGACGCGCGAGCCTGGTGAGAAGAGCTTAGAATGGTTAAAGCTGGGAGAGACCCCCGAGTTCCATTCGCGTCCAACCGTCGGAAGTCTCACAACCACCATCATATGTCCTACAAACTCGGGAACAAGCACTGCCAGCGCACCCAATCCTATGGGTTCATACACGATCCAAACACCCTCTCAGCCTCTGCAAGGATTTACTTTATAAAGCAGGAGTATTCACTTACCGGTTGTCAACAGAGCAGGTATTTTATCTTTGAATGATCCCAGAGAAGAGGGCAGAGCTCGGTGCTTCTGTTCAGGGCCGCCCTGGCTGCTTCTGCAGCCTCTGGCAGCTCCAGCCCGGTTCCCACATGGTGGTGCTTACGACAGGGCTGAAGAGGAGGGCTCGTTCAGCTGAGCCCCATCTGGAAACGAAAACGTAGGAGGAAGCACGTTGTGCGTTTAGACAGAAATATTACTTGGCTCGAGCCTGCTCAAATTCTTCCTCCGTTTATACCAATACCTTCCAGGGGGTGGAGAGACTCACGCGAAAAAAAAAAAAATAAAGCGCTGCTATCTCTTGCCCTCAGTGGAGAGTTTATCTTCTCTGATCAACTTCTAGGTGGAGCCGCAAACGCGATTCTTCCTCTTTCTCCTCCTCCCTCCGGGCAGCCCGAGAAGGGGGAGTCCCGCAAAGAAAGCAGGGGACAGCGAACCACGCCCTGCACTCTAACACCTCTTCGGCCGCTGGGAATCACCATCTAATTAACCGATTGTCATCGACTGTATGTCGAGGTGTGGGGCAGGGTGAGGCAAGCAAGCTGAAAACCACTGTACCTAGTTCAGGGGCAGGATTCTCCCTCCCCGAGCACCTTTGCCTTCTGCCATCCAGCCTCAGCGAAAGCCTTCAGGGGAAGAACTACCTCCTTGAAGAGCTGCTGCTAGGAGCAAAATGGAGCCCCACACTGTATGATCAACGCAGGAGCGAGTCATGGGACTCCTGGAAAATCTCTCCATAGCTAAGCATCCAACGGTGTGGGGCTGGGCCTTGCTATTTGAAAAGAAAGTTAATAATTCTGCTAGTGATGAAAAAACATCAGTTTGTTGGGAATTCTGTGCTGCATCAATGCTGTATTTTACCTAGAGGAGCGTATCATGCTAGAAAAAAAAATCTGAGGCGTTGTTAATAATTTAATTATTCTCTCCTGTTTTAATCGTTACAATCTTAACCACTTCTAATCAGAAAGTTTTCTATATGATGCTTCAGTGACCTTACAGTATGTTTTTAGCATTGTATCAGAACAAGATGCTTCCTTTCTTGGAAGCACCGCTCATTGTTTTTTATGGCTATCACTGTGAATGACCAGAGGTGGAGTCTATTCTCAGCAGCAGTTTTCTACCGCCTATGAGTACATGTAATAAAAATAACAGATTGAAAGCCTGGGAATTTTATCTATTCTTAAGGGATTATCCCATTCTGTAGTCTGCTGAGGTGGCTTTCAGCATGTTCTGAGCTGGGAACCAAAGTTCAGTCCTCTGTAATTTATCTTCCCTTGAGCTGAAAATATTTTTGTACTTTTCCCTTTTGCCCAAGAGGTTCCCGAGGTCTTCCCTCTTCACATCCCAGCCTTTACAAAACCAAGCTGCTTGCAAGTACATAGGTAAATTACCTGCCTTCTAAAGTTAATTTAATTCTGCTATGCCTTTTGCCTGTTACCTCTCATCTCTTCAGTCCTTACCCTTTGGTTCACCTAAGTATTATAGGCACAAAACTAATTTTTTTTAAAAGTCACTAAGGTTGCACAACAAAAGAGTCAGAAGTCATGAAATACCAGAAGACTGATTATGTGACTTCATCTCAGTCCCCTTGCTTGTACATTTCAGGACAGTCTAAAATTACATAGTCCAGTATTATTTTGTTTCTGGCCTTGCTTTATTTTGCAAGGCCCTGCCTTTGTTTAGTGTACAGGATGGACTTATTCTCAGGATGTGCCAGATTTTTGCAGAGCAAGCTGTTGGGACTATTCACCACAGATGAATGTAGGAAACCTTGAGGAAATGGATGCTATTCCTGCCTCTGTTCCAGACAGGATGCGTGTGCTGCAGCTGCATCTTTAGCGCATGAATTCACGGGCATGAGCTAATACCTGGGTATCGATAACAGTCTATCATGGATGTTTGGTCAGCCTGAAAGTCATAGGGGTAAAGAACACAAACGTAGTCTTGGCAGGACTGAGCCACTGGCTCAGAGAGAGGCCAACTCGAGTTACCAGTGCACCTCTGAAGACAGATTAGACAGATGCAATGTTCTTTCCTACAGTGCTGTTATGTGATGACTTGGAGGCCATTTGATTTTATAGCTGGGTGCAAGTTATGTGCTTGTCATTTTCTGGGAGTCTTGCACAAGGCATCTAACTCTAGGAAGAGCTAAGCATTCACAATTGCAGCCCAAAGTCCATAGGAAATACAGTGCTGTGAACAGAGGACCTCTTTGCACACAGTTTTATTCCCTTTGATTAAAGGGAATAAAGAAATACGAAAGAATTGCATCTAAGATAGTTGAATACATTTTATCTGGAATAAATTGCACCACATTGGTCAAGTAATATAATAATCTAATTTGCAGTAATGTAATTTCAGTTTCTTCTGGCAACTGTAGCTGTCCCACACCAACAATAGAAGGAAAGCTGATACTTCTTGTCACTTAAATATGTTGAACTAAATTCAAGGATTCAAATAGCAATTTGATTAATTGATATAGTGCAAAAAAGTTTAATTCTTAGGTGTTTTCCAAATAATCTGTACAAGCAAGAAGTTAATAACCAATCTGCAACACCAATGAATTTACGTGGCACAAAGTAAAAGGGAAGTATAAGGAATTGCTAGAATATAGTCTATTGCACACAAATGTTTTGACAACAATAAGAACCTTTCAAAATGCTTTGGAAAAGGTTGACTAGCAGGAAGTCAAATGAATGTTCCTGCAAGTGAAAACAATGCATCTGACCAAAAAGTCAACAAATTTGCTCTTTTAGTTCAAAATCAACTCTCATGAGACACAAACCTCTCCCCAAGCCAAACACAAAAGCCACAGAAACCTTTAAATGTAAAGCAATAACTAAAATAAATCTAAATAAAATGTATTCATATTTTAGTTCCAGGAGAAACCATGTACCTCCTGAGTCATTACTAAATTAAGAAAACATTGCAGCCTCTACCCCAGCTTGCAAAATCAAAGACAAATAAAGAGAAATATTACAGGAAATTACAGGAAAAACTGTTGAACGTGGGAAAAGCAAAACTGCGGAGAACAAGAAATAAAGAGAATGGAAAGTTGCAGCATCACAAAAAAGATTTCTTCCCCAGCAATCCAATAAGCAAGATGACTAGAAAGTTTTGTGTAGACAATGCACCATGCAGTCTATCATACACCTCTGGTCTTAGAGCTAAAAATGCAACAGAATGGTTATCCTTCATTAATTTCTTTGGGAGATGAATATATTTATAGAAATACAGACTGCCACAACATCCCTTCTTCACTCATCTTCTAGCTTTACTACTTACCTTCACAGTCTGATCCTAATCTTTACGCCGCACCATGACTGCTGCCCTGAGTCCCACACATGCCCAGATCTCTGCTACTGAGCTCCGAAATCTGTCTGAGCACAACTCTGTTTTGTACAGCTTCTCTCAGTCCCCTTGCCCCAGGTGCTTGGGGACTGGTCTCCACTGCATTTACTGCCCCAGTTGTAGTAAGCACCAGTCCTTACATAGCTTTAGTCACTGATTTGTGGTTGCATGATATTTTTTCCGGAGACTGCCAGGAGACAACTTGCTAAAGCCTGTTCCAGGAGCTTTGAAACAATCTGGTGAGTGCCTGTAGCACATCTCATCAGAACCCACAGTGTTTGGAGCTCACAACTTGCAACCCCCACCTGGTTTTGAGGTCACTTTTTCAATACAAGGTCAACCAAAGAACTACATCAGGCTGTGACTGCTTTCACAGTCCCGAGGGACTGCCTTTTCTGGGAAGTGCAGAGTGCTTTCTCTTGCCTCAGGCTATGCAGTACTCCTCTACTCCATCTGGGAGACAGCACACAAGCAAACTAAACATATGACAACAAAATAAGTTGCAGAGGTAACTCAGGTAGGTTGAGACAGCCTCCCTGCCAGCAAGTCCAACGCAATCTTAAGTGGTGAGCACATTAGGAAGTGCTATTTGCCAACCAAAGTGAAGCCCTCAGGGCATGTGTCTATACATAAGAGCATCTGCAAACCTATGAAGAAATACCTTATCTAATAGGTAGTAAGTATTCTTGTACTTCATTAGGCATAGGCAGAAGAAATAGGTCAAAACATATGCACTTGAAGAACACTGTAAGTAAAACAGCAAGAAGGAAAAGATATAGAAAATGTGTCCTCAGCAGCCAGTGGTTTTCACTAGGTCAAAAGCAACACTAAACCTCAGATTTCTCCCCACTAATTGTTGCCTTGTTTCCATTTAACTACACTGTCATATGGAACTTAAATCCTCCACTTGCCCCCTCACTCTCCCAATGGATGCCAGTGTACTGGTGTGACTCCACCTCTATGTGCATCCAAGGGTGACCCAAACTGAAGCTTCATAGTGCTGAAAGCAGCCCTTCCTTCAGGCAAAGCAGGTCTGAGCTGGTGCTTCCTCCCCGGGCAGGAGACAGACTTCTCAAGATCCAGTTCTCCTACCCATCTGCCTGGGAGGTGACAGTCTCCTCCCTGTAGCTCACAGGCACACAGTAGACTGCTGTTCACACAGGATGTTGGCTGTGGCATCTGGCACCAGGGAAGACTGTGAGGGGAGAGGTGAGGGGGTGTACAGGGCAGAGCTGGGGGTGGCAGGGCCATGGGAGACCCTTATTTGCAGTCTGCTGCTAGGTCACAGCCCCCGTGCCAAATGCAGGTGGGGTCTGAGCTCAGAGAGAACAAGAAGCCCTTGCTTCTGTGGCTCTGGGTCTCTACCCACTTGGCCTTGTGTGCTCAGATGACTGATATAAGCTGTTTCTAGAAGATGGAATACCTGTCCTTTTACAATAGCTCTGTTATTCCTACAATACCATGCCAGAACCCACTCTCCTTGTTTCCTTTCCGAGTAGAGGCCAATAGGTAAGATGCCTTTGCCATTTAAAGCACAGCTTAATGCCCAATTTCTTTCTCTATGCATTTTATGAAAAAGACCTCCCTGTTTTTCCTGTTGGCTCCCCATTACACAGCCTATGATTCTGGCCTCAAGTTTTTGTCCCGTGTCCTTCTGTCCTCACCTGTACAGCCAACGCATAACTACAAGTGCTCAGGAAGCTACTGCAGCTCTCAGATATACAACCTTTCTACTTCAAACTTTGGCCAGTGTCAACTGGCCTGGATTCCTTTACTGTTTGCAGCCCAAGGTCTTGGAACAGGTACACAGTTTTTCTGCCAGGTACTCTTCAGTTTGGGTATTTACTTGAAAATATGATGTAGCAAGTCAGAACACAAAACAGGCTATAAAGTGATACAAATAGTTATGATGAGAATCCAGAAAGAAGGAGGGTGAGAAGGCTAGGTAAGCCGCTATAAGTCAGAAATGTTATGACAAGCTGCCAGAAGCCTTGTCATATGTAAACAGCAGGCTAATTTCAATAAGACACAGACATGGGCTGAGAAGAAGAGTGCTTTGCATGATTCTTACATTTAAGAGTTCAAGTTGCACTCAGTGTCCTGGATGTAGGCAAAATGTGGGAAAATTTTAAATGCATTTCTTCCCATGACTGACTTACCCACTTACAACTTCTGCCAGGTAATACCCATTGCTAGTGAGCAAATGGTCACTTGCAACAGGCTGGAAGAATGAGAAGGTACCCACTCAAAACTGGGCTGGTGGCACGGGAGAGGAAATCCTCCCTTCACGGCACTCCAAGTTGAACAGAGCAGCCCTGTGGCAGAAAAGCTGGCTTGGTCTCTGTAACTCAAGGGAACAATAGCTTATGGATCAGACTTTTGTATTTTACTGCTCTGCTCCTGTTCCAAATGCAAGCCAGACCTGACCCATGTGGATAAGATCAATAGGCCACTATCCAAGTCATTTGCAGTCTTAGTACAATACTCCTTCTATTTCAGTGTTTAGCTATTCCATCCACACAAGTGGAAAACATCAAGTGATCTTTGCAATTTATTAAAAGTCATCTGTCACTTAACTCATCATCATTTAATTCATCATTATCATAAAATTCCCCATTGTATGGGAACAGGAAGCTCCACTTCCAGAAGCCCAAGCCACCTGCTCACAGCCTCTGCTTTTTGGGGAATGGTTGTTTTTGATTTGGATACCTCATTGAAACCTGGCCTTTGTTGTCTGCAGCTAAAATATAATGGTGCAAGAAGTCTGTCACTGAATGTTATTATAGAAATACCACTGGGAATTGTGCCATGGTCAACTTTAAGTTCCCAGATACCCTATTTGGGAAACATGCTTCTAATAATAAACTTGGACCCAGCTAGCTGCCAGATTTCTTCTCAGTAGTCACTGAGACAAGAAGAGACAACCCCAAATTAGTAAGTAATGAAGACACTAAAAAAAAAAAATAGTCATAAAAAACTCCATTGGGCTGAGCGCTCATCAACTGTTTCCATTTCTATGGACAGAATAACAAACAGAAGCAAGTTGGTAATAAAACATTTCAGCTTCAAAAGGGCAAACTGTCAAATTAAGGAAACTCACTAGTGAATTTACCTGGACTGAAGAGAGGAAAGACTTGAATGTAGAGAAAGACTGGAATATATCTAAATCAAAGATATAAAAACTATTCCTATGTATATATTCTCATCAAGAAAAAAATTCTTACTGGGAAGTATTTTAGACCTAAATAAGTGGGAAAAACTCTACTATATAGTGTTTCTTAAAAGTCAGAAATAGCAAATAATCCTAGTCAACAAAGGTAGCTGTTGTGTAGAGATAGAGATGCATAGAATTAAGGCCAGTTTTATCAAAAATCAAATGAGCTAGGACATGCAAACGATGATTGAATAAACAACAAAAACTCTTCAGCCATTCACAGAAAAGGAGAACATGCCTTAGACAGTATTTCTCTAGTAGAGGCAGGGAAGCACTAATGCAAGTGTACAAAACGCTCTCTGGCGCTTCCCCCAGAATACAGTATATGATTTGTGCTCTCACACTTGAGAGGAAAACAGTTTTGGAGAAGAAAGCAGTTCTAGCAAAGATGCAGAGAAGGGTTACACCGAGAATGGACAGTTTGTCATGTGAGAGCAGCTAAACAATGCTGGCAGGAGAACAAAGGGATGCAAACTGGCTGTGAATTTAACAAATTCCTTGGCATAACAGAAACCTTCGGACTTGTTGGTACTCTTGCTGTGCTCTCTGCCCTTCTGTCTGTGGCACATTATTCCTTAGCTCTTTGGCCTTTTCTTACAAGCCTTAAGTTCATTGTAAAGCGCTGGAAAGGACCCTTGGCACAACATAAATTAGTGGAGCATGAAGGAAATGTTTTATGGACATTTTTGAACAAGAAACTCAGCATGCAAAATTGCATGGCTATGCCTCATAGGGTAGGATTCCTCCCACATAATTGGCATCATTTGAAGCCCTGTGGCATCTCACCTCTCTCTTTCATCCTTTAAAGGCCTGGAAGAGCTAAGTCAGAATGCCTACAAATAGACACATAACTGAGTTTTCTGTAGCTAGACAGTGTTTGGAGTAGCCCAGCCAAGAAAAGGCTGCAAACTCACATCTTCTCTTACAGAAATATGACCAGAATTATATAGCTTTCAGTTATGTTACTCTCTCCCTGGCACAGCTGATGCTTGCATCATTATTTGTGCTTTTGAGCTGGTTGTTGAAGTTGGTACGACCATGGGGAAGTATCTTATCTCCAGCAAGCACAAGTAAAGCTCAGCTGTCGCTGCAACAGAGGCAATGAAAGCCATATGCTGCCCTTCAGTTATTCTTATACACATCTAGATTTCATGTCACTGAAATAACTTTTATTTAAATCAATACAGCTAAGAACAGAATCCACCTCATTGCCTATTTTACCAACTTCTTTTTTTTTTTTCTCCTAAAGACTCTTTGTGGGTTTGTTTCTGGGTTTGTGTCTTTTCTATTTTAGTAATTGGGAAGTTCAGTTTTCCAAAAGACCTTTTCACTTTCTTGTGAATGTCACTGAACCAGAGCAGATTCTTGCCCTGCAAGCATATATGAAGAAGAAAAGCTAATTACAGAATTAAATTGCCTGTGACAAACAGCTTCACTTTGCCAGTTTATCCAATTGTCCCACGAGCTAGAGTAACTTGGATAACACAGTATATGGATCGGTCAGAAGTCTCTACTTAAATCAACTCTAGTGTTCATACGTGATAGTTATTTCAAAATAATTCTACTTAAATAAATAGCTCTGTTGAGGATTTCCCATTACTGTGCTTGGTAGGAGCTGCCAGGAAGTATCCCCACAGCAAGCAATTTTGGTGGAGTGTTGCCAGTAAGTTTTGCTTAAACATACACTTAGAGCTGAACTGATAAACCAGACAATGCTTTATAAAGTAAACATCTACCTTTAGGTGACACAAAGATTGATCCAAAATCAACAGTAGAGTCCACATCCTATGGGCATGTTCTTGTAACTCCTCTTGTTGAAGTATCATGACCATGTGGAACAAACATGACAATTACTCCAGTACTGTGGTGCCACTGTTGATGACAGGCAATCACAACCAGTGATTTACAGCAGACAACAAGAGAGAGAGAATGACAGAGAGCAGAATCTGAATCACTGATGCTGCAAGTCAGACAGTCCACTTTACTGGAAAGAAGGATCCCGTGACCTTTCCAGAAGAGGCAAATAGCACAGGATGCTAACGGTTGCAGTAGTTTAATTTTTGACAGAAGCAGAGGTGGTCTTTGCAGATGTCATACCAAGAATTAAATATATATTTTAAGAAAGAAGAGGACTCGTAAGACTTTAGCTTTTCAAGACAGAGCTTCTTCACCTTTACTCTTTCCAGTGTTTCCAATTCTCTACTCCAACAGGCTATTCTCCCAATAGGAATTCATCTATTGCTGTGTCTTCTTGTGAAAAGACAGTATTTCAGCAAGTGTGGTAGGTGGCACAGCTTGCTTTCTGAGCAGATTTTCTTCCATCTAAAATGCCTGCAAAGTGAGTGATTACTTAAACCTTGATACTAACTTATCACTTGTTAATAGAGCTTGCCTGATATTTTTAGAGTGCTCTCTTAAAATTTATGAAAATGTCTTTCACTGTTAAGAAGCTTCTACAAAATGAATGCAACAGAGTGGCACATCATGACATTAGAAGTGGAAACTTTTTGCTTTCTATAAACAAAAAAAGTTGATTGGCTTGTCCTCAGTCATGTCTTGACCAAGACACCAAACTGCTGCCACATAAATGATGATATACATCTTGATTTTTCAGGACAGAGGCAGAAGACAAGGCTATATGAAGGGAAAGAAAAAGGTGACTTAAAAATTGTTGAAAAGAGTGTTTTTTTGACAGTGCACAGTTTAGTTAATTTTTCAACAAACATTACCTGGTTTTTGACATTAATGTCTATCTATGTCCAAAGTGTCTGAAAAAGGAGAGTTTGAGCCAATACTGCAGTTGAGTTCAGACACATCATGATCCAGATCAGTTTTCAATTGCTGGAATCAATGTGTCCTGTGGACAACTGTCAGATGACTCTGAAAGCATTTCAGAGCTTAGGAATAAGAAGATCAGAACAAGCTGTAGCTGTAAAACTAAGGAAGGGGGTCAGTTTAGTTTTAAGCCAGTACAGATGTGACGTCACTGGGAGACACCAAGAGGCAGAAATTCTGTGAGGAGGCTTGTATCAGCTGCATCTGACTGCAGCCAGTCACTGCTGGCAATGTTCCCTGGGATGTTCAGCTACTGTTAACGCAGACTGCTTGCTTCTCCTCATCTGCTATTAAAGTTGTTAGGGAACTTACAAGGAATACATTTTAAATCAAAGTCAAGAGGCACTTTTCCCTTAGGATCCTGCTTGAACTCTTGCTGATTTACTCATTGAAATCCTCAGAAGTTCAGCAGACAGATTTTGGGGAGTGCTTCTGTGGTGTTTTGGCCTACAGTCAGCGCCCTGAGCAGATTTTTTTTTTTTTTTTTTTTTTTTTTTTCAGAGTCAGGAATATTAGAAGCCCTACAGATTCTGGCAGCCCTCCAGGGAAGGAGTGTCCAGGATTTACAGATTTCTTGCCCCAGAAGTCTGGAAATCAAAGAATCTCAGATGCTCTCCTCCCTCTCCTGCCATCCCACTACATGGGCTGAAAGAGAACGCAAAAAGCCCCAGCTTCTATGACAAACCCAGGGGCTTTTGAAATTGGAAGCCTACATTTTAACATAGCAAGCCAACTTTTTCAGGTTGCTGTTCTATGGAGAGCTTAGCAACTATCTTCCATTGGTCATTTGGAATGAAAACAGAATTGTTCATTTTCAGAGTCATCTGCAATAGGAACTGACTGCTCGCCCTTCCTGTCTCTGATTTGGGAAGCATCAAATTGCGTCTTTGGAAAGACAGATAGGCAAATACTAGTCTGAAGATACTGCAATGGTTGGTTTGAAGAGGAAAAGCCTCTTATTAATTTAAAATTTGACTTAAAAAATATGCATTTCCAAAAGTATTTGCCATGAAAAATAGAAGATACTTAAGGGGGAAAACATATTCAAACTACAGTGAAAAAATCACATGTGGAGATTTGCAAAACTTTATTTAGAATGACCACTGCCACAACTGGTTTCACCTCACTACTTTCTCACTTTTTTAGGGATCAGTTTTATTGAGAATGTGGAAGATTCAATGTTGAGCTGATTAGACTGAGCAAAACCAGCTTTCCCTAAACAACAGAAGGGGAAAAGAATAAAACAACAACTAACCTATACCTTTGACTAATAAATAACTTCTTAAACTCAAATACCATAAACTGGAATTCTGTAGAGATGACATCAGATTAGTTACTCTACCAGCATCTTTAAGATGAAGTGTATCTACAATCCTCAGAGGCAGCAGAGAGACAGCCAAGCTGTTTGGGCAAACAAAAAGCAGGGTTTGACCACCCTGGTATTTGTCTGTGGTGTGGTCTAAAACAATTCTGCTCCCACGTTTAAATTCTTTACTACGAACTTTAGGCAACCCTTATTTTTGTAAAGCAAAAAAATTAAGGATGAAAGATCTCCACTTTGACATTTGATTGACAATTACACCTGCTGAAAAGGAACAGAAAATGCAATTAACAATATAAAAAGATAGAAATAAACAATGATTAGGCATGGAAACTGCTGGAGTAGCGAGATGTCAAGTACTAAGGGGAAATTTACCAGTGAAACTTGGAAACAGGAAAGGACATGACTCAGATTTTCAAGAGCTGCCAAACAATTGTAGAAAGCAATCTGTGGTGACCTACCAAGGATTTGTCACACTCCCTAAAGTCTAAGAAGGACGTAGCTGAAAGACATTGTTAATGTAAGTGGCTACAAAACCAGTCCAAGTTTTCACTGTTTGAGTTACTCAATGAGTGTAAAGTTGCACTAATGATTCCTACAAAGGAAAACACCTTCAGGAGACAAGAGTGGTCTGGTCTGTGACACTTGACCCAGCTGGCTGCTGCTATCATAGTGACAGTCTATAAACACCATCTTCATAACACCAGCAGCTTTTAGAGTACTTCTTATTAGGTGACCCACACACACCTCAAGAGAGAAAAAACTGCAATGAACTCAGAAGAAAAAAATAAAAAAAAGAAAGAGAGAGAGTTTGTTTCTCTGTTGTAGCTTTGGTACACTGGCCAGCACAGCTTCACAACCCAGGTATTTCTGTTTGAGCTTGGATCTCCCAGTAACATCCACAGCAGATGACTTAATGGCCAAAGTTTAAAGGAACTAACAGAGGCAAAACTGCTGTTAAATCTGAAACTTAGTAGTCTGGTTATTAACATTCTCCTTTCACCCGTGGAATGGAAGCTCTGAAGCTTTCTACACAGTAAGTGGCCACCTTTAAGAAAGAGTTAAGCTATCTGGAAAAGCCTTAAACTCTTCTTGATCTACCTCCTCTACAGGATCATACTTTAGCTCTCTGTAATAAAACCACAAGACACAACCAGGGGGAACAGTCAACTACACACTTAAGGAACCACACATGTACACCCACTATTCCCTCTCCTCCCTTCATTATAGCCATTTTGGGTTTTAAATCAGATCTCTTGGTTAAGGTTCAGCTGGTATACCACAAATTTCTTAGCAGTGGAAGATAAAAACAACAGAGAAGTCTAATTTCCACAAATTTCGAGCTACATTCATGATGTACCAGTTTGTTCAAATTGGTGATTTCTGTATTTTCTCATCCAATGAGATGCAATCTACCTCTTGTCTACACAGATGCCCTTTCAGTAGTCTTGTTCTCTTTCGTATCTTCTTGCTAAGCTCCCTCCTTCCTGTTCTGCACTAGAGCTTGTCCATTCCCATGCTTTGGTTTTTCTTCTCAAGCATCTTATCCTTTAGTATCATATTTTATTTTTCCTCCCTATGAAAAGAATAACACACATACAAAAGGCTTCCCTCCCTCTTCAGTCCTCCTTTCACCACACATGTCCCTGATTTCTGTCCAATTCTTCAGCCACTTGGAAGGAGACTCCCCTGATCCCAGGATCTGCCCTCCAAAAAAGCCCTTAGATACAAAAGAGAAAAAAACCCTAAACAATTCTGAAAATGCTTTTTTTGTATGGTGTAGAATCTCTGAGCTTGATCTAAACCACTAGAAGTCTCTCGAAAGCCGCTGAAACACTCAGTCCTCAAGTGGACTAAGTGTTAGGCTTTACAAAAGGGAACAAAAGAAGATACAAAGGTACAAAGTACAAAGTTTTCAATACATCTTTAAAGACTATTTCACTTGGGCTGAAAAGTGGGAAATCAGTCAACAATGAAGCCCTTGACAGTAATCACAAACAGGAATTTTACCCAATGCTCCTGTGAGGAACTTGATAAACCTGCCTTGTAATTAAATGAAAACATCAATATTGCATTATGATTTTATCTAGTGTAGCTGGCAGCTGAGGAGGGGTGCCTACATTAGCATTCCTGTTAAAATCAGGAAGGTGCTTTTCAGACAGCATCACAATAGCTCCCACATTCAGCACTTGGGTTCATGGTGCAGAACAGCCCCAGAGCACATGAATTGGATTTCTTTTGGACAAAACAAAATCAGAAGACATTCTTGATGAGCTCAACCTGGATACTCCAGCTGCTAAGGGGCAGTCAGCCCATGGGACCTGACAAGAGCCAGTCCATATCAACTACCTTAAAAAAGCAGATAGTGTAGACACTCAGCCTTCAGCACTGTTTGGCTCCCCAAATCCATTCCCACTGTACTATGCTTCTGACTAACCTAGCCATAGTCACCTTGAGATCAGACAGGCCCATATATGCACAAGTATGCAAGTACTATATTACTGTACCATGCTCTTGTTTTTCTTACCAAATAAAATGTCCTACTGATTTCATAAGGATTGCTTTTCCTCTGCTTTGTAGGCTTTCTTGTAAAACTGTGGGGACAAATGCCCCTTTCTGAGTCAATGTGCAGAGGGCAGCTTAAAATAACGCTTGTGGCATTCAAACAGAATTATCACATGCAAGTTTGAAAAACATGTTTAAATATCACATAAGAAAATTCTCTAGAGCTATATCTTTCTTAGCTGGTTTTTAGCTTTATTCCTGCAGTGTGCTGTAATACCACTTGGAGCATTTCCAGTCAGTGGAACAAAACTACCCATAAGTCATTTTAGCCACACAATACTTCCAAAGATACTTTGCCATTATGAAATACTTTATAATAACATTAGATATGCTACTTTAGACATGTAGTAAGTCAGGAAGATTCCCAGCTCCTGAATCAGTGGATCAAACACATCTCCTCTAACTATAACACTTCAAGTCTTATAAAAATTACCAAACACAGCATTGGTCCTGAAAAAAAAAAAAACAAACCACAAAACAGAAGAAAAACTTACCTTTAGGCAACTAGCTGTTCCCAAAGCCAATGATTGTGAAGCAGATCTGTCTTTGCACAATTGTTTTAATCCAGTGTTGTTTTTTCTGGTATTCTTTCCATTTTGATCACTGCAGCTTTCCTCATTGACTGAATGGGAAAAGATTAATTCTTTATGCATTTATTAACCTTCAGAATCTCAACAATGATCCTCATGCCAAGTGTCTACCCACTCACTCTCTTTACTCTGACTAGGTTGTACTGACAATCTGAAATTAAATTAACAACAGATAATGGACTGTATTGTTTAAGAAGGGCCATGACATGGGATTTTTCCTGGAAAAATGTAGATAAAACATTGGAAGACTTTTTGAATTAGACAGCATGTGGTAATAATCTGGAAAAGATTATGACAAGGTGGAATGAACAGAGATAGAAGGCATAAAAACTGTTATACTTAAAGCCTAACTGGTTGAGAAAGCCTGCTTTTGTGTGATTTCATTAACTGGGGTTATGAACTTGCTGCACTGTCAACCAGACTGCTGGAGAAAATATTTAATGAGGTTTGCTTCAGATCCAGGCACTCTCCAGTCTGTCTGCATCAATAAAAACTGAATAATGGCAGAGCTAGAAGATGGACAACTAGGTGAGTGTTACATGTCTAGGTTAAAATAATTTTCTACGTGAGACCTCACATTATTAAAATAAACACACATGCAACAAAAATAAATACATGGTTACATGCAACAAAAATAAATGCATGGTTCTACACAGTTTCTCCGTCACACCATATGGTTTCACATATTGCCATGTATTATGCTATGGCCATATACATGCAGTACATCCCAGGATACTCAGGTTAGTGTATGCTGGTGAGAAAACTGATCTGTCAGGAGAGTAGAAAGAACAGAGTGAACAGAGGTGAGCTGAAGGGAAAAGACAGTGATAGAAAGAGATACAGCAAAGGAAGAAAACTGAAATGAGAGAAGAAAACAGCAAGATACTCCAGAATGTCTCCAATAATGCTTGCTACCTGAATGGCTATAAAAATAATAAACAAATCCCCCAAATGTTTACTAGGCTGGAACTGTCAATACAATTTGCAGACTTAAACAATTCACTTTTCACTTGTGGAAAATTTACCTGGGATACAGGCTGCTTTCTGCTGCCATTAGCACCATTGTGGCTGCCTGTTGCGTACTGTTACAGGGAACAGATTATGCCACATAGGCTTCACAGTTGGTGAGGTCCCTACATCCCTTCAGGTTGCTTATGTGATCTGGCATTATGTACCAGTGCATGGTCCAAGGTCTGGGAACACATACATCCTCAGGCTTAAATCTAAACTCTGCTTACCAAAAGGGAGAATTGAGCCCTGTGTATCTGAACACTTGGAGGCACAGCCACAGACTGATTGTGGAATAGTCACATAGGCTCGAGAATACAACAGCCTCCTCTCTCTCTCTTCTCCCCTTCATGCATGTTTTTCCCTGACTTATACAAACATGTAGGCGTGAATAAACTGTGAAAAGTGGCCAGGAAATCTTGCTTTGCTGGGGCCTCTGAAGTGACCTCAAGAATGTTATGTCACCCTGATTTCAAGCTTTCCCAACCTTAAAACTGTAGCCTTCTCTATCTTCTTAGTCTCTATATTGTTTTTTTAATTGCTATTGCTTTTCTTTTGTCCATAAGGAATGAAAGCAATTTAGATTATTTAACATACCCTTCAAAAAAATCCACCCCAGAACCCCATACCCAAACCACAAAACCAAAGGGCATCTTAAGTTAAGACCAGCCATAAGGCCAGTGTAACTTTGGGTTGCCTACAGTAGTTAAAATTTGTAGAAAAGATCATAGTTGAACAAAAGATGCTTACACAGAGTTCTATCTGGAATTTGTCTTCACTGTTTTTTTAGGTACATGCCAACGTAAGTTCATCATATGCCACCTTCTGGTGCATAAATGTAACTTTTATCTTTTGGGCAATGATAAAAAATTGATAAATGATGTATGCATGCAACTTTCACTTCAATAAGAAGAAATAAATAAAGGTATATTGATCTAAATAATCTAGTATCTTCTGATACTAGATTGGTTTAACCTGCACACCGGGGAATAGAAATAAAGCACAGATGCACTCATGATACTCCTTCCCTATATAAGTAAGGTTCATATAAGTTCAAGACTTTGAACTCAGGACTTATGTTGCCTTTGAGTATGGGGCCACTAGCATGACAGGTTGCAGACCTGCTGTGAGGTCCACTTGTGCTGACTGTCAGCAGAGAGGAAATGCTGACAGAGGTTTTGCATTTTATCATTTAGCTATGTGTGGCTTTTAGGCTACACCGCGGCCAGCAAGGAGATTTTGGAATCAATTCGCTCAGACTCCATTTTTACTATCATGAAAAATTGTAATACTGCTGCTCACAGAGGATGAGCCATCAAGAGTAGAATAAAAAGAGGATGGTTACATAGCGTACTTCCTTACGTTTTCTGCAACATTCACTTTTAATTTTTCAGTGTCATGAGAGTGCCTCATGGCTGGTATTTTGCAAGTCCTGCTTGGACACACATGAGGCCTTGCAAAGAAACGTGGACTTCCTGTTAAGGAAGCATTCATTTACGCACAAGCATGCTGCTCTAAGAAATGTTTTAACCCCCACATGCTGCAAAATGTGATCTCCCTATGGCCGCAAGGAAGACTCATTGTCATTTCTTGAGATTACAGCAACAAGAAGGTCCATTCATATTCTTAGGAAGAATTACTAGAAATACCGTCTTTCACTGGTGCTGAAAAGCAATTTAAAAGGACAATAATGCTACTCCACCTTGCTAAGTACTGTAATATCTGGTGTTTCTGTCGGAAGGTTAACTCATGCAACCACATGACTGCCCATGACCTTCAACTCCCTCCATAAAAGTAGTCTTTTATCAGCATGGTTAAAGATCTAAAGCTATAAAATCTGAATCCCCGGGCAAGATGGCAAATAGAGAAGAACTCTAAGTTATAACATCTTTTAAATAAATCTTGTGACTTTGAGTCATCTCTGAATGGATGGCGCTTGGTTAATGTGGCATTTCCTAACTTCTCCTTCAGCTCTGCTGATAATCTCAGTGCCCAAATACGAATTTTACAGGCAATATCATTTAAAGAGAATTGTGTGGAAAAGATGGTGCCTTCCAGCATGCTTGTATAGGACCTGGCAGTAGGAGACCTCATTTCCAACTGTACACTGCAGAGTTGTAAATGCCATTTGAGCAAACAAAACAACAGAAATTGCATGAAGTAGCTTTTTCCCATCTCATAGTTTTTATTTTACTTCATGAGGAACTCAGTGTATAGAACTGAGTAACTACTGCAATGCATGGCCTGCTGCTCAAATAATGAAGGGTGAGGTCTAGAGACTCTGGATTTCCACATTCAGCTCTGCAAGATTTGAAATTTCGCTCTGATGAAACCAGAAGCAGCCAAACTATATTCCTTAGTTATGACTACTATTAATATCTAGTGAATTGCATAGCTCGTGAGACACTCAGATCCAGACCCCTATAATATTACACACTCCAGAAATGCAGAATAGGAAGACTGGTTGAGTCCCCAGGCTGCTTATTACCGAATGTCACACAGTCCTTTTTGGATCCTCACTGGCACACATTGTGCCAGCTTTCAGAAGTCCCAAAGGGAAATAGCTCTCAGCAATGAGAACTAGGGCTGCAGGTCCCCAGCATCCTTTAATATGAGGCTTAAGAAGTGAACACATTCTAAGATCCTGTGGCCAGAGTATCTGGTTGGCAATAATTTCTTTAAGGCATACAGTCTGCTAGCAGGAAACCAAGTTGTTTTAATAGGGCCTAGCAAATCTCCCAGATATTGAAGCTCACAGAAAATGTTGGTAGCTCATCAGAATGTGAAGCTGAACTCATCTACGTTCTCCAAAGGGTTCATTAATCATTGCTCAGTCATTATAGTTAGTATGATTTGACCAACATGCCTTAAGAACGCTAATAAGAAAATGTATGGATGACCGATTTTTTCTCAGTTAAAGTACCCCACATACTATCCAGGCTGTTATAATGAAACAACAGCCAACATGAACAACGCAAAAAACCCAAACAAACAAAGAAACAAATAAAAAGAAAAGTAGTGTGAGTCCCAAGCTGCTGCTATTTATTTTCAAGCCAGCACTAACCAGTGCAACCATCCACTAAAAGTTGGGGTGTGAAGGCTTTTTACCAACTCTGCACAATATAAAATAAGAAGCACAGAGTATCATTACAGAGTCACTTCCTAATGAGAAGATAAGTGATTACCACAATTTCACAAGGGCTGATAAATAAAGTATATCGACGAACCTGGAGTCCTGAAATCCCATTCAGTGCCTAATACAGATCTATTTTGGCAAAACTCCACTGAAGTCAACTAGAACTTCAGTTCAAAGACATGTTTTAGCACACGAAAATCAGCCATGTTAGCGCTCTTTTCCTTCAGTAAGGCACTCCTCTTATTTGCAAAAAGAGGTTTGGGCTCCACTCTCCCTGGATCCTCCCATGCTGAGTCTGAGACTTACTGGAGGCTTTGGATTCAGTTACTGAATTTGTGTCCTTTTTCTTTCTTTCATTTAGGACTCCAAGCCTATCTGAGATTGTGCTCCAGTTAATTTTGTTTCATTTTTTGTTGGTACACAGAAAAGGGGCCAGCATTTCTTGTTTGAATGCTGGGTATTTTGCCTCTGACTACAGTGAAGCTAATTATCCAGTATGTTTAGTGGGTCTGCTTTAGCCTCAGATGTCCCAGGCACTCAACTTTTTATGTATTTTAATCCCTCGCCTTACAATGCCACCATACCACTGCAGTACAGGCACATGAAATGGTCGATGCTCCTTCACAAGTGCTCAGCAAACACTGCAGCTGAAGAACTGGAGTTTGCATGACGATCCAAATGCCTTGCCAATAGCCTTTGACAGGTATCTTTTTCAGCCTATGTACATAACTTGTTTTCACATACTTTAACTTAAGCATTCAAGCTTTTGCAAACAGAGGGCACAAAGCAAAATAACTGCTGTATGGAATTTAGATGACTAGGCTGTCACTCGGTCACATACATTTTTGACAACAACAAGTTGGAAGCCTCAATTTTCTTCTCTCTCAATACTACTGCTTTTGCCCTTCTCCTAAACACTAACAAGTTACCTGTGGTATTATTTTAACAAAGGGTCAAGTCAATCTTCAGCAGGACAAAAATTATCACTAGGTATATGGTTAACAAGAAAAATGTATCTTAGAGTTTTCTGTGATGAAAGTAACTAGCGTTTTATAACTCAAATGAAGAGGAAATTATGCTTAGAAAGCAGTACTGTTATCTTTTTAAGCAACTTCAATGTTGCCAGCAACATTTCCTTGAACACATGCCTGTCTTTCTCTGAAAAACGTGTGGGTTTAACAAGCCTACAAAGCTTTCCAGAACCCTTTTTTTACAAAAGAGGCAGAGTGTGCATTGCTCCTCCATGTACTTGTCACCTTCCCTCTAGTTTCAGTGTTCTTTCAAACCCCTTTCATCTGAACAGAGCTGTAGAAAGAATCAAAATAACAAGGTAGATGCTGTCTTGAGCAACAAGTGTAAAATGTGTTCTATTTTCCGTTTGTGGCTGTAACTATGCACGTGAGACAGGATGTGGCTTCCAGCATAGCTGGTGCAAATTCAGTAGCATGTAGAGGTCTTCTAAGAACCCTAAGAAGTCAATCAGCTTTGTAAGACAAGACATGCATTTGCAGGTGAGCCCCGGCTGGCAGACATAAATATCTCTCAGACCAATAAAAAGCAAGAAAGAGAAGCATGGAAGAAGTTCTGAGGTCAACACTTCCTCCTCTCCTCCCTTTCCTGACACCACAAAAAAGCACAACTGTGATACAGATGAGGAGAGTGTTTTTCAGCCACTCCATTCTTGACAGAAAATGAGACTGATTCTGCAGTGTTCACGCCTGAGTTAGTAGACTTGTCTACTGAGAGGCACCAGCAAAGTACAGCACTGTCCATGAAGACTTCTTAGCATTGGTGCTGAAGAGTGTGGCAATAAAATACTGTTACCAGCTTTATGTAACTACATCATGTTTTGTTTACATCATCATAACATCAGTGGACCTGAATGAGGTAGGCACTGTGAAAAATCTAGAGGCTGAAGCTCAGACTCCTGTTATGTTAAAATTATGGCCAATAAAGTGGCATTTATACACCTTTTGTATTCTGAAAGATGTTTATTTTGGGTAAGGTACAGCTGGAATTTCTAAATTAAATCACTAGCTGATGTTAAGGACAGTTCTTGATAAAGCATGAGGAAGAGAATACAAATCGAGTAATAAAACTCAAATGTATTACTAAATAAATCATTGGTGTTTCTATCTCTTGCAGAAACAACTAGAGGATAGCCAAGAAGGGATGAGAATGTCAGACACTCCTCTACAGACCCTGAAAAGCAGCCATGTGGGACAGAGAGAGTCACAGAATTGTAGCATATCTTGGGTTGGAAGGAACCTTAGAGGTCATGTAGTTCCAACTCCCTCTGCCACAGGCAGAGACACCTTTCCCTAGACCAGGTTGCTCAGAGCCCCATCCAACCTGGCCTTGAACACCTCCAGGGATGGGGCATCCACAGTTTCTATGCGCAACGTTCCAGTGTCTCTGAAATAAGGAAAATGTGTCAAAGTCAACATGTCTGATGTAAGATGAAAATTTTCCAATATCAGCTAACTAAACAGTTTGTAATTTGTCCTTTTTGGTAGTGGAGAGCAAAAAGTACCCAAGTACCAAAATACCCAAGCCAGTACCCTGCTATAGCAATTTCATGAGAAATGGCCAAAAGTTCACTCTCTAAAGAAAATTGGGATTTCACCTTGACAAATAAAGCAAGTATTGATTGCATGTAATTCATGCCTCAGAGTCACAAAGGAGGCTTGACATACAGAAAACAAGTCCTTACCATTCTCACACTTTCTCTTCTTGGAATTCGTTGTATAGTCCAGGATTTATTTTACAAAAGTATAAATACCTTCTTATGGTAAATTCAACAAAACCAGCAATTTTTGAACTCTGGCCTTGGTTGTATCAGAGTGAATCAGAAACAGCCCCACTGTATTCCGCAAGTTCCTTCCAACCAACAGACAAAGCAGAAGTCAAGCTCTGGAGTTCAGGTTCCAGCCTGAGTCAGAAATGAGACAGATAAGTGCTTCTAGCTCAAAAGAAAAGCTCAATATGCTGACAAGATGGCCAGTTTCACTTACTTCTTTGAATTGTCATCAATAGGCAACAAACAGTGCATATTTTAGTACTAGGAGCTAATTGGAATGGATTGCTGTAAGACACTTATGAGAAGTGTCTTATTATGGCCTTCTAATTTATTTTCAAAGTAATAGTGCATATTGACAGGCCATTTTGCTCCTGCAGAAGCATAGAGCAGGGGGACTGCCTTTACTGTGAACCTCCTATTTTCTGTTTCTGGCAAGTATCCTAGATTTTGTAATTTAATATTCCTGCCAAAAGCACTGGAAACATTTGAGACGATCCTCATGGGATTAAGAACAAACTGTGGATTACACTCTTGGCATTGGACTATATTGGGAGCCAGACTTTTTCTTGCTATCCCTGAATATTTGTTAGCTAAGCAAATAAGACCACAGCAGAATTAAGAGTAATTTGATGCTGTTTTACTCTTTCTTCTCAAACCATCCCAGGATCTAATGCACTTTTAGTCTAGGGAATATGTTTAGGTCAAGAGATGTGTTTGTGCNTCCTTCACAGATATAGGGGATCAATAGCATGAGGACAGTCACAATGAAAAAGACCAAATCTGTAAAAACCCAGGCTCCTTCCTCTGTCAGTGGCCAGGGATGGGTACTTTGGGAAAGAGTATGAAAAACAGGACATGATTGACTCTTCCTTTAATATACCCTAGTGAGATCTGGTAATTTGGTGTTCAGGGACAGCCAGAGCCAGAGGCTGGTTTTGCATCTGTGCATGTAAAAGCCTCTCTGGTTTTTTTAATTCATTTTTTAAGTCCATATGCAACCCTGGTCTCTGTAACACCCTGTGCCTATCAGTCTTGGTTTATTTCTACTGTGCTATATAAAGAGAACTTGCCTGTGTTTGATTTAAAGCTGCTGCCTGGTAATTTCAATAGGCACTCTGACTTCTTGTTCTGTGATAGAATAATCCCCTCCCTAATCACCTACAGACCATATGTTAAATACCAGGTCATCAGCAGTAGAACCACTATCACCACTATCTGTCCCACAACACTCTGCTGGAGCAGGGACTAAATGTAGAAATGAAGAAGGGGATCTGAGACAAAACAAAGAACATAAAGATAAAACATAGGTTTTATCTTTTGCCATCACCATGCCTACAAATTATTGGGAAAACTTTCAGAAAAAGAATTACATGGAATCTCAACAGTTTCTGAACTTACTAAATAATAACCAAACTCTGCAGGGATCCAGCAGGATTCTCTGCAGAATAAGCCCAGGGTTTTGTACTTGAAACAAAGAAACTGCTCGAGCTAATGAATGACAGCTGTTAGAGTTCACCTTCCAGTACTTCCAGGAAGGGCTGGAAAACATGCTAGTGGAGACATTTTTCAAGATCCAAATTCCTCAGTGCTGAACAAGTCAATTAAATATATCAAACTGTTCAATGCAAGCTGTAACTTTCCATCTGAGTTTATGGAGAACTTCTCAAAAATTACACAAGAAAGACTACAGCAAAACTTAAAACATATAAAACTGTGAACAGTTAAGTAATTTGTCTTTTACAAAAGTGCAACTGAAATAACTGAGCTACAGATAACATTGACTTCAAATTAGCAAGAAATCAGTCAGTTTAAAAATGATAAGAACTAAAAAACCTTGTCTATTTTCTGTATTCCAAGATTATTCTTCGAGGAACCTCTCTGCACTCTAAAATGTTCATGCTTTCATGAAGCTGACAAAAATGCCATGAAAAGGTAGCGGGAATGAGTCACTATGTTTTTAGAGCAGTATCTTCCATAATTCCAGAGTACTAATAGGAAGTATTAACCCTGATAAAATGCTTGGAATTATCCAGAGAAATGTTACAGCAGTACTAAAAATAATTCCATTTTCTGTTACGTTGGACAGTTCAAATAATGTTCCACAAGGACTTGATGCACAGTTCTAAGACTGCTGAATATTGTTTGTCCAATATCTGTTCTTACAGTTAAATATAACAAAACAGATCACAATGATGGAGAAGGATTAGACTAATACCAGGGTGAGGCAATGGAACTATTCAGCTAGTGCATCATGCCTTTATCTCCAGGAGAGAGGAAAAGTTTGACACTTGTGGGAAATGAAAAGTTGCAGTTTTACACAAGAGTGAGTAGAAAACAGCTCTCTCATGAGAAGTACTATCCAGACAACAATCCTAAGGGCTTGTGTTACCACGAGATACAGAACCTTTGGGGAAAACCAGTGATGAGCACGTGATAAGTCTAGCCAGGGATTTTCAAAGCAGTTTTGAAGAACAGGGAAGGATGGCATCGGGGCAGGGCTCTGGGTTTTATTACACTGAAAAAGAATGAAACTGAAGAAGTTCCCAAAAGGGAAAATAATGCAGTGCTGAGATCCAGTATTGTTTGGGACACTCGTCTAAAAGCTGAAAAGACAATTAAATGCCTCATGACAAGGCATGCTCTGGCAAGAAGGCCAAGTTACTTAAATAAACAAAAAAGGAAGTCTGAGGCTGAGATGGTGCAGCTGCCCTACAACGTCCTACACCTTATCAGCATTTTTGAGATCTCTGGTAGGGAGCTGTAGAGAGGAAGTTCTGGACAGACACTCTTCTCAGTAAGAAACTGATTCTGTGGTTTTCAATACACTGACTCTAATCCATTTCAGCCCTTGCAAACCACACTACCCAAGAGGACTCCCTTGCAGTAGTTCAGCCCACTTTGGAAAACCAACTTTTAAAAAATGTTAGTAGTTTCCAAACTAACTGTCACAAACTTCCCCTAGAAACTTCTGCTCTCTGCCTTTGCTGTCTGCTCTCCTCCAAAATAGCCTCATCTGTATGGGGCCTGCTCCATTTCTCCACTCTAGCCCAGTCCCGAGGTTCCTGTCTAGACTTGTCCCTACAGTCCCTAGGCTCATCTCTAGTGTGATATTTTGCTTTGGTGACATTGCCCCATCCACAGAGCTAGACCAATGTGAGAAGAAAGGTTAAGAAACTCAGGGAACAAAGCAAGTGAAAGTTGTGATTCAACAGATGATGATTCTCTCTTAGGGCAAGACTGAAATCAGAGTGCTGCCGAGACATTCATTAGCTGGCCTTTTAAGGTGCTCTTTTTCAAACCAGGCAGAAACAAAACGTTGTTCTTTCTCAGAGTTCTGAGAGAAGAGAAAACCACTAAAGACAGTGGGTTAGTTTAGAAATCCCCTAAGCTGCTGACGCAGATCTGCAGTGTTTCACTTGAGAAATACATGCCTTTCACAGGTAACCGATGTGTTCCTGACACATACTTTGCACAAGGTGACAGTGGTCACCATTCAAGGAGCTAAAGGGTTAGGATTCTCCACCCTAGAGAAGAGACCTTTGGGAGGCCTGATGGCATATACAGGAAAAAGTCTTCACTGTCTCTTCAGATATTCAAGAATGAGAAGCCATCAACAATGCTAAGAGAAGCTGTGTTCTAGACAGCCCTACAAACCACCATGCTCTTTGCCTAAGGATTTTCTAGCTGCAGAAAATCCTCAACAGAGACTGAACAAACACTTAGAAGAGACCTGTTTATAGTCACTAACTAGATCTGTCACACCAGATCCAGGAAATCTCTCAAGTGAAAACATGCATAGTCTGGGAAGGTATCTGGCAGAAGTATCATCTGGCATCTTGCTTTTGGATTTGGCTTGCTTTTAGTCAGGTCAAATAGTTAGATCTGGTAATTGAATATTGGCCATGGCAAAACCTGTAGTTATAACTTCTATGCACTAACAGCGTGAGGAAAGAGTATCTTGACAGCAAATAATGTACCAAACAGGCCTTACCATCAGTTTTTGGGAGGCAAGGCAGGAAAATCAGTTTATCTTCTTTACTGTAAAATTCCTTCCCGACCTTACCCCTGCAGTAGAGTGTAAGGGTGATATTAAGATGGTGCAATAAGCCTAGAGTTCCACCAGGTGGTAAACTAGTCCTACAGTGCCAGGCTAAAAATGCCTCAGCCAGGGATCATCATGAGTCCCAACCTGCCAGATTTAAAATGACCACAACACCCCTCTTGTGTACTGTCCACAATTCTTATAAGGGTCATCTTCCTTGTCAGAAAGGGTGAACTTAATACTTTTTCAATGGAAACTGCTTTCCTGTCCTAAAGCCCCCTTTTGACTCTCCACATATGCATCATAACCCTCCCTGTCACTGCCTTCGGGCTAATCCTGTGTTGGGCAGTGGCACCAATACAGCTACTTCCTTCCTAAGATTTCTACTTTGATAACTGTAACTGTTCAAAAACCCTGCTGAATACTATGTGACATTCACTTATGTGTGTCGTACAGAAATCTGATCAGCAAATACAGATTGAGAAGTTCTCTAATTTAAAAATCTTGAAAACCACAGCAAGGTCTATAAAAGAAATGTGAGCAATTTACAAAGTATTGATGTGAACACGATTTACTCCAGTTGATTAAAGATGAACTAGAACCTAAAGCATAGCTTTCATTGTGCCACCATTCCTTACACCAGGAAAGGTTACGGACACACAAAATACTAAGTACTGCAGTTCTTGTAACCCAAGTTGCTGAGGTTACCACAGAGAAAAGTTTTAGCATCTTTCTCACAAGAGTAGGAAAGGTCTTATTTTACACCATAATAAAATGAATAGTTCCCTCTGACACCCTTAGAATCAAGGCTTCTTGATGGGCACTACTGAACTTAGGGAAGCATAAGCACGATTTTAAATCTACAGATTCAAAGTTCAGCTCCATAGTTGTACAAAAGCTTTTCAAAGACTATAAATCTCTAGAGCCCTGTAGAGCTGCCCAGACGTTAGTTTCAGTTACAGTGTCACAGAGTATGTCTGTTACTGAGAAATAGCTGCAGACACATCTCTTAAGACTTGCGAGCTAACTCAGCTTAACCATAACATATGTACCTATTATTCCAAGGAAGACAGAAGGGTGTGTATTTTGGCTTTTGGATGAACTTCTATAACAGTAAACATTACATTTAGTGTGTAAAAACAGCTACAGTGGCTGCGAGAAAAAAAAAGACAACACTGTGGCACTAGGGCAGGGTAGTAGTGTGTTTGGCCTGGATCTCGGTACTAGAAAATAATTCTCTCCAACAGATCACTTCTGCTCATTCTTTCCCCTTCCTTGGAAGCCTGGAAGAGAAGGTCGTGCTTTGGTTTTTTAGCCTGGGTGAAGTCACATATGCAATATGTTTGCAATATGTTTTTGGAAAATTCCTGATGTTTTATGAAGATAGTGCTATGTAACAGTAAATCTGAAGACAGAGCTGAAGGAAGGGCACAGAGGAATTGGGAAACAGTGGACAAATCTCTCATCGCTGGAAAGATGTAGTACCTGACCTGGAGTGCTAATACATTTCCAGAGGAGATTAAGCACAGCCTGATTGTTACTGCAAACATCTTTAGGGGACTCACTGTCTGGGCAATGCTACATTTGACTTTTTCACTTCTCTTTTATTAAAACTATGGAAAGGTGATCAATCATTAGAAGAAGAAAGGTTTTCCTAAGGCATGGCATAACTCACCTTCCAGGAGGTAGCCTGAAGGAATTCCAGCACAGCAGCTTCTTGTTCTGTAGCTATCCTTTCCCTCCTTCATTCATCCAGGAGAATCAATCCTGCATTAAAAAAAAGTGCAAAGAATAAAAGGGGGATTATTATGAACCTGCCTCCAGGTTCTTATGAACCTGCCAAATTACTGAGATGACAGATGTAAAAGGAAAGGTTTTCTTCTTCCTCTTATAACGTTCACATTGCCTACTGTTTCAGCTCAGTCACCAAAGCTTTTACTTCTCTCTCACTATAATCATACTGAGATAATAACTTAATTCAACTTGTACTGTCATGCAAAACCTTAGAGAGGACCTCTGTTAAATAAGAGTACTTGTCTAACTTTGCAAGCCCTCAGAATCTTTTTGAAGTCACAATAAATGCTTTGTGTGATAAACTGGATGAGATTGGTTCTTTTAACTTTAGAAGTAACAGAAATGCCAACTTGATGATAAATTTTCCTGTTCTCAACGCATCTTTTCCTTCCCATTTTCTGATAAGCAACTGCATTAATTTAGTGCTCAAAATAAAAGTATCAAACAGCCTTAGTGAAAGCATGTGCCTGTCTCAGTCTGAATCAGGCCTGATTGTGTTTTGTTACCTTAGAACATGCAGTGTCTCTTGTTCTTTGGTTAATATCCTCTTTGTGCATAAATTCTCATTTAAAAAAAAAAAAAAAAAGAAAAGAAATCCAGGGTAGACAGCACCTAAGTATAAGCAGCAGAGAAGCTTCAGAGCTCTCTTAAAGTATAGGTAAAACAACAAAAACAACAAAAAAGAAGAAATAAAATTATCAATACTCTTTTCTTCGTAGGAGGTCACCTTACATGAAACTGTAGATAAAAGTACAGTTCTTCAAATCTTCTTGAAATTGCTATACCCCTACAACCTGCTCTAGAATCACATTTGCATCAGTAGAGGTCTTGGCTACAAAGCAAATTTAAATGGCTTCACTGTCATTGGAAACAAAACCTAACACAAGACCCTTGCTACACATATAGGTATGAAAATGGAGAGATACAATATTCAAAGTCGTTTCACCATACAAAATTTCAGTCAGACTTTAAAAACTGACACAGAGATTTCAAGGGAAGTCAAGACCTTGAAATTTTGCCTGGCACACTAAACGCACAAGGTACAATTCCTCAGATTCAATTCTTGTTCACTTAAGTGCAAGAACCAATTCCAGGTTTTCCTTTTTAGCTCTGGGTGCCTTCTTCCTCTTCCTTTATTTCCACAGAAAAGCCCACCCTTCATACCAACACCATGCACTGCAAATGCAGATCAAAATGCAAGCTGTCATTTTTTTGCCTCATATCACTGTTGAGCATCTCACACACATCAGTACATGCTCCTATTCTCAGCACTTTAAAGAGAAGTAACCAGAAATAACGTGGTGAAGCATCACATTGAGTTAAAATACTGAAAAACATAGCTTGAACTACTCTCTACAATGCTATTTTTCACCTGCCAGCACAATTTGGTCGTACACATATAAATAAGGCTACAAAAATATCTCCTGTGCAAGGTGCCATTTTTGATGCACTGTCTGCTTATTGCACCTTCTCCACTGCTGCAAAGTGAAAGTACGTGGCATTTGGCTGAAGTTGCAGTCTTAACGTGCTGTTATAGACGAGGTCCTCACAAGGAGCTAATGTGAGAGGATTCAGCACAGCAACAGTAAGAGTGTTTTACACTCTGTCACTCCTCCTCACCTCCACCAGAGTGTAGCCTAACCAGGCTGTAAAGCAGTCGTGCTTCTACAATTCAGCAGCAAGAGCAAGCTGATGGACTAACTTGTTTGCAGCAAAGGAAAGTCTCATCAGATATGAGAAAAAACCCTTCCCAGGGAGGGTGGTGGAGTGCTGAGGCAGGAGCTGAGACAAAACGAGGAAAAGGTTTCCTAAATGCAGCTGGACAAGGAAAGCCCTGCACAACCTCATCCAGCCTGGGAACTGTGAACCCCTGGGGTTGGACTAGAGACCTCCAGAGGTCCCATCCATCTGAATTACCAGATGTTATCAATCAAAGCTTGCATTCAGCCTAATACAGAAAAAAACTACCAACACACTAAATCAGCATGAATGTGTTTTACTTGTCTTGGCCTCAGCTTTATTAATTTTTCTTTTCATTCTAATAGCATTTAAGAATCCCAGTCAAAGAGCAGAGCTTTACTACAGTAAGTAGCAGAGGAAGTGCACAATGCACACTATCATGACAATGTTTCGATAAATCCAGTAGATGCAATTCAAGAAGAAACTGAGCTATCACAACCAGCCCTGGATAAAGAATGGCTGAAAGAGCTGCTCAGAGCAGACAAAGCTCCTAAGATGGTAGTGCCCTTCTCTCTCAGCCACAGATCTCTTCTGCAAATAACAACGCATTCCTTCCTTCACTCCTACCTGCAGTGGGTCAGGTTTCCTGGCTCATCAGGGATCCTGTCCTCCAGATGTTGGCAGAAGAGAGCACAGCTCAGAGATCTTCCACTCTTCCTTGCAGCGCTTCAGCAGCTTCACAGCATCCTCTGCTGCCAAAGAGCAGAATCATATCAGAAATGAGAAAACAGGTTGAGCCTTCAAGCAAACATTATCGCTTTATTCAGACAGACACTCCCTCCCCCACCCCAATTACCCTACAAGGAAAAGAGGCAGATAACAAAGCCCTGATACATAACAGGATCAGTCTCCATGCCTTCCACAGAGCCACCTTTGAAACTGACCTACTCTTGGATACTACAAGTGCAAATCAGTCCTGAAATACCAGAAGCTCACTGTGTCCAAGGAATAGTCCCATACCAGAGCACAAACCTTGCAGAGCCGGGCCTTTTTATGCAATACCTTTCAACATCTGGCTCTACACAGCCCTTTTCTTTATTATTCTGAATTCTTATTTTCACAGAATTACAGAATGGGTCAGGTTGGAAGGGACCACTGTGGGTCATCTGATCCAACCTCCCTACTCAAGCAGGGTCATCCTAGAGCAGCACATTGCAGAGGATTGCTTCCAGACTGTTCTTGGATATCTCCAGTGAGGGAGACTCCACAGCCTCTCTGGGCAACCTGGTCTAGTGTGCAGGCACCCACACAGTAAAGAAGCTCTTCCTCGTGTTCAGGTGGAACTTCCTGTGCATCAGTTTCTGCCAGTTGCCTTTTGTCCTATTGCTTGGCACCACCAAGAAGAGCCTGGCTCCATCCTCTTGGAACCATTTCTTAATGAGGTCCTCTCTCAGCCATCTCTTTTTGACACTGAACAGACTCAGACCCATCAGCCTTTCCTCCTAAGAGAAATGCTCCAGTCCCTTGATAATTTTTGTCACCTGTTGCTTCTCTAGCAAATGTCAGGGAAATTAAAGTCCCCCACCAGAACCAGGGCCTGTGACTGTGAGGTTGCTTCAAGCTTCCTGTAGAAGGCCTCTTCCACTTCCTCCTCCTGACCAGGAGGTCTGTAGCAAACACCCACAACAATGTCACCCTTACTGGTCTGCCCCTTTACCCTAACCCAAAAGTCTTGCTCGTTGTCCACTCCAAGACAGAGCTCAATACATTCCAAGGGTTGCCTCACATAGAGGGCAACTCCACCACTGTGCCTGCCTGGTCTGCCTCCCCTAAGCAGTGTGTAGCCCTTCATGACAGCATTTCAGTCATCCAAGCTATCCCACCACATCTCTGTAATCGCAGTGAGATCAAAGCCCTGTGACCGCACACATATCTCTAGTTCCTCTATTTTATTAGGAAAGAAAATGTGCTTCAACTTTACAGAAAACAAAGAAGGTATAAGCATGCACCCTCTAAGATTCATGGGGAATATTCCCATTGCACTAAACTGGTGGTCCCACAAAGTAGTCAGGTTCTAAAAACTCATTACTGTGAGTACAAAACGAGCAATGCCATACACAGGAGAGCAATTCCACACGGTTCACAGGACAGCTCAATAAAATACATCTTTACCCCTATTCCAGCCATGCCTGACCCTGTACCAGTCTTTACTCACACAGTGACTATGCAGCCCCAAGTAGCTGCAGGGATGATACCAAGTTATTTGAAAGCAGGACGGAGAAATGTTTCAGGGGCACAAGAACAGCAGAACCCGCTCTCCCAACGCCATGCTGGGAGGACTGCTGTACCCTGGAACTCCCTCTAGAGTTACCTCTCCTTGCCGCAGCACCCAGACGGGGGGTATCCAGCCAGGATGGTTACAGGGCCCTTGCACTGGCCCATGGCATCCGGCGAGGGCAGGTTCCCCTGTACAGACACGCATGAGCCAGCAGTGTGCACAGGTGGCCAAGAAGGCCAATGGCGTCCTGGCCTGGGTCAGAAATAGTGTGGCCAGCAGAACTAGGGAAGTGATTCTTCTCCTCTACTGAGCATTGGTGAGGCTGCATCTTGAATACTGTGTCCATTTCCGGGCCCCTTAATTCAGGAAAGACATGGAGGTGCTGGAGCATGTCGAAAGAGGGGCAACAAAGCTGGTGAAGGGGCTGGAACAGAAATTTTATGAGGAGCAGCTGAGGGAGCTGGAACTGTTTAGGCTGATGGCTTAGGGGGATCCTTATCACTCTCTACAACTCCCTAGAGTTTACAACTGAAAGGTGGTTGTAGCCAGATGGGGGTCGGCCTCTTCTCCAGGCAACGAGTGACAGAATAAGAGGACATAGTCTTAAGCTGTGCCAGGGGAGGTTTAGGTTGGATATTAGAAAGACTTTCTTCACAGAAAGGGCGTTGGGCATCGGAACGGGCTGTCCAGGGAGGTGGTGGACTCGCCGTCCCTAGAGGTGTTTAAGGTAAAACGGGATGTGGCACTTAGCGCCACAGTCTAGCTGACACGGTGGTGTTGGCTCACAGGTTGCACTCGATGATCTCAGAGGTCTTTCCTCACGTAGTTGATTCCGTACAGACACAGGGCGCGCAGCCTCTCCCTTCCCCGCCCCGCCCCGGCCCGGCCCCCTTCCCGCCCCGCTGTCCGTGCGGTGCCGGTGCTGGTCATGGCGGCGGCCGCGGGGCTGTTCCGCAGGGCTGTTCGCGGCCCGCCCGCCCTCGCTCTCGCCCGGGCGCTGAGCTCCGCGCCGCCGGGGCCGGCGGGCCGGGGAGGGCGGCGGGCCGCGCTGGCGGCCGCGGGGGCGCTGGGCGGGCTCGGGCTGGCGCTGGGGCTGTGGCGGCGGCACACCGCGCTGGCGGCGTCCCGGGAGGACGAGGAGGAGAAGGAGCTGCGGCAGCGGTTCATGGCGCCGCCGGTGAGCGGGCTGCGGGAGCTGCGGCGGCGGCGGCGGGAGCTGCGGAGCCGCATGGAGCTGCTCATCATGGAAACGCAGGCGGAGGTGTGCCGCGCTCTGGCCGCGCTGGACCCCGGCGCCTCCTTCTCCGTCGACACCTGGGAGAGGAAGGAAGGTACGGGGGAGCCGCGGGGAACACCGCGGGCACCGGCACCCTGGGCTCGGTCACCCCGCGGTGACCCTGCCCCTGGCCTTGGCAGGCGGAGGCGGCATCAGCTGCGTGCTGCAGGACGGTGAGGTCTTCGAGAAGGCGGGTGTCAATGTGTCCGTCGTGTCCGGGCTCCTGTCCGAGGAGGCAGCGCGGCAGATGCGGAGCAGGGGGAAGTCTCTGAAGGCCAAGGACGGTAAGGTGTCAGGCCGGGAGGTGGGGTAGGGAACCGGGACACCTTCACCTGAGTATTCCCGTGCGGGACTCTGGCCTTTGAGCAGAACCTGAGCAAAGCCACACTGATCAAAGCTCGAAGGGTTTCATTTGTATCAAGGTGATTTCTAACCAGTAAGCCCGGCAGGTGGACTTTCGTATCCCTAAAAAGCCATGTATCAGAGTGCTTCTCCGTCCGTCTTGCTGCTTTAAGGAATGTATTGCGGGCACGGGGGATTTCTTAATAATGACACTGTAGTTTAACAGTGAAAGAGTGCAGGAGTTATGTACCAAAGAGGTGGAGGGAGAGAACCAACACCACCTGAAAGGTAAAGAGGACTCAACCCAGATTTGTGTAGCAAAGGGCAATTGTGAGGACTGGGGGTGGTGGAAAGCCTTAGCAGTGCCTTATGTTTTAAATGGTCTTCATCTAATGGGTTCTCTAACATGTTGCTGCATTTTAGGACAAATACCAAAAAAAGTGTTTAGCTAGGTGCGTAGAAGAGCGTTGAATGAGAAGTGAATTGCACATTTACTAATAATTACGGCAATCCAACATGAGAAATTTTCCTGTCATGAAATCTAAGGAAAAATAGTGATGTTCCTTAAATGATAGTAAATGAAGTTTCTTGAAAAACTAAAGGGCTTTCTTGGTGCATCTCTTTATCTAGGGAAGCTGCCTTTTTGCGCCATGGGTGTGAGCTCCGTTATCCATCCGAAGAACCCTCATGTTCCAACCATGCACTTCAACTACAGATACTTTGAAATCGAAGAAGCAGATGGTAAGAATTTTAATCCAATGAAGCATATATGAAATGTTTGACTCCACATGAAGGAAGCGTGAATGCACGGCTAGGCTAAGAGGTTAAGAACCAGTCCAGGTTTGTTCCCAGCTGTGCCAAGAATCTGTTGTTTAGCATTGGATCTCCTGATCTCTGGCCTTTGTGCATTTGTAAAATGAGCGTAATGAGTGCACCTGGTAGAGTAAAAGGGGTTTGCTTTTTGTAGAGTATATATAGAGAGGTTTCAGATCTAAGGTAAAAATGTAGGAGGTTGGAAATAAATGTAAAATACATTCAGAGCAGCAATCCTAGAATTTAGAAGAAGAAATGTCTGTGAAGGGCTGATAAACATTCTGGTCATGATGTGCCTTTGTCTCAGCAGCTGGAAGGACGTACTGTCAGAAACACTGCTCATTAACTACATTGTGCCTTATTTCCCAACTTTCTGCAACTTGGCGCTGTCAGAAATGCGACCCCTGTCTAGGTGGTCAAACACTGAGGGGCTGTCTCTACGTTGTGACAGTGTATGTACTGTCAGAAGCTCCAAGAGAGTTTTCTTTCAGTTGTTTCACCACAGCATTATGGATCATTTCTAGCCAGTTACTTCTCTGGATGTATTAATGATATTCGCTTTCTTTCGCACGCAGTAAAATGTTTCTGCATTCTTGAATAGGAGTTGCCAGCCCATCTTGTGAAACTGATATCCTGTAGTCAGGATCAGTGGTCCAAATCACTGAGTGAGTGGTTTTAACAGCTTTGAAATTTCTTTCATGTTTTCCTGAAGTCACTGGAAAGGGAAGTTCACTACCTTGAACTCAAATTTTTCACTGTTGAGGTTTAGGGACATCACTGAATAATGATTTCGTTTTGTATTTTGCAAGTAGTTGTTAATGCTTCGTGAACCTTGCTGTTTAGAAGGGTAAAATAAAAATGTTGCTGCTTTCCTCTCTTGTAGGAACTAAGCAGTGGTGGTTTGGTGGTGGGACTGACCTCACTCCAACTTATCTGAATGAAGAGGATGCCGTTCATTTTCACAAGACTCTGAAAGAAGCTTGTGACAAGCACGATCTGAAGCTGTATCCCAAATACAAGAAATGGTATGTGGGGAGAAATGCACCTGGGGTGGAGCAAAAAGCAGCACTGGATGTTGCCAGTTAAGTGTACTCTAAGAACTGTAGGTTCTTCTGCCTTTTAAAAGTTACCAGCAAACCCTAAGGAAAATTGGCAGAAATATACTGGGACAAAATGTAGTCTAAAGAAATCTCTTATTTACAGAAGCCTGAGTTTTTTAAATTAGGGGGCTGACAACTGGGATCATAAGTCTATAGCCCCAATAAAAACCAGGCTGACTCTACAAGATTTTGTAAGCCACAGACTTTACTAGGAAATTTAAAAACTCCTTTTAACCTCTGGTGTTAAACTAGGACAAGAGTTTTTCCCCATGGAGTTGCAGAAATCTTGCTTACAGGGAGCTCATGGTAAATGTGCATGATTCAGTGTGAGCTCTTGGGCCCACGCTGTGGGACTGAAAATCCTACTCCGATTTTTCTGTCTTCACTCTGACCATCATGGCCTGTTTTGCTTTTCTTTTTTTTTCCAGGTAAGTAAGGAAGATTATCCTTAATGTAGAAGCTTCATAATTTTTCCCCGGTGACACATTCACTGTGAATTCAACAGAATGTTCTCTAAGATGCAAACTTTGAATGTTCTTCTTGAGCTGAGAGATACACGTGATCTGATCCTTCACCAGTAAGCAGAGGCTTGCTGCTCTGTGTCTGATAATCCTATCTGCCACAGGCTGAGGTATCCAGGAAGGAGGGGATACTCTTTTGTAAGGCACTAGGTCTTTTCTGAGGACAGGAGATAAAGTGGGTGTTATAGGTTGGGTGGCAACCAGTTAGCAGAAAGATACATCTTAGAGCCTTGAGATTACAGCCTTCTTGTCTGACAAATTTTTGCATGGTAGTTTAGAGTATGTGCCTTAATGGTCAGGACATTTGCAGCCTAAGTAGGCTAGCAATGCCAGCTGCAGTGGGTCAGAGACCTTTTCCCACCTTTCTCAAAGATAAAAGCTATTGTTAGATTTACCACATTGTCTTCTTTATCTAGGTTTAGGACTTTTATCAGCCTTGCTCTCTTTCTGCCTTTCTCACTCAGCCTTTTTTCTTAACTTTTCCTGCTGCCATAAAATAAAAAAGCTGATCATCCCAATGAATAAAAAAATAACTTAGGTTATCAGTTACATCTCCATATCTCTTCTGCTTTGGCCATGCCATATATATTGCTTGAGAACGATTGAGGATGGAGACGTATTAGAAAACTAGTTCTAAAAGAAGGCAGGGTGTTCTTAATGTTGATGGTTTCTGCTTCCTATTTTCCTTCCGTTTCTTTTCCATGTGAAGACGTGCAGGGCATGACTGCCCAATAAAGCAACTATGAGCAAGATAGGGTGTGGATACAGTGAATCAGTTATGTACAGTAATTGCACAGCTACATACTCCCTGTCATTACAAAAGAGATTAATTGCCTTCCTATTGTAGAATAAACTACCCTTATGCATTTCTAAACTTGATCACAAACCATGAAAAGCCACTGCTATGATGACTCAATATGACAAGTTTTAACTATTTAAAAGCCTTTTTCCGAGGAAGGCTGCCATGACAGCTGCTTTCTTATCTGGTCTCAGGTTTTTAGATTACTTTTGTTTTGATGAAGAAAATTATTTTACTAGAATGGCAAAAATAATAAAGAAATGCTTTTCCAAGTCTGAATTAAACTGAAAGCTGTACAAATAATTTGGGATCTGCATATAATGCTGGGAATGAAATCTAGCAAGAGCTCTTAGGGTGAAGTTTGGAGATCAGGTGACCCTGTTCTGAGTAGGTAGAGGATATGGATTGGATCACTCCATGTGGATGCAGCTGCCATGGTGTTGTGAGTGGTACTGTCACTGACTGTGTGGTGACATGTAGCTTTGCAGAGACTTTTTAATCAGAGCTTTACTGTAAGTGACACAGGAGTGCTTTCCAGAGGGTGCTGCACGATCCTGGCTCTTGGTAGTCAGTGAAACAGCGAGGCACTCGGCACTGCAGGAACTGACTTCTGGTCAGTGCTAGTCCTGTGCCACGTAGCTGCTTGGAGTTCTGTTCATTGCTTTGGATACTGTGGACCATGTTGATAACTATCTGCTACTTCTTCTAGGTGTGATGACTACTTCTATATCAAGCACCGTGGCGAGCGAAGAGGGATTGGAGGCATATTCTTTGACGACGTGGACTCTCCCTCCAAGGAGGAAGTGTTCCAGTTTGTGAAGAGTTGTGCCAAAGCTGTTGTGCCTTGTTACATTCCCATTGTGAAAAAGCACCGCCATGACTCCTTTACGCCAGAGGAAAAGCTATGGCAGCAGCTTCGGAGAGGACGGTGAGTACTGAAGGAGCTAAAGAATACACAGGAGGTGGATTATGCTGGCAAGAAAAAAACTGAGCTAGTTCTTTATGGTTATAGATTTATGTCCTGTTAGAGTGTGGGCTAAAAAAGCTCACCAGGGAATTTCAACATTTTTGTGCACAGAACTAATCTTGAAATCCAATGCTAGGTTGTCAAAAGGGGTGCAAAGAAGGTAGTAGCATGCCCTTATCTGTATTTCCCACCTTCCCACGTTAGAATACAAGCAACACAAACAAAATGCCACAGTTTCTCTCCAGCTCTTTCAAAAACCAAGAGAAGCTGCTGCTGTGCAACAGGCAAAGGGGTATGGGTGTGCTTGGTGTCCTCAATTCTGCCCTCTCCTGCAGCCCAATCATATGAGATACAGGACTACCCTTGTCACATAAGGAGCCTGAGGGTGAGGGAATTGTGCTTCCTATTCAGTAATGAAACAAAATCTCACAAAGCCAAGAAGTAACTGTACTCAAGGACCTTCAGCTTCTTACATACATATTTGTTCCATTTGATCTTGTCATTGAAATGAGGATTCCTGTAAAGGAGTAAAGATACAGAGTGTTGTGTTTTTTTGTTTTGTTTTTTTTTTTTTTTATTCTGGCATGATCCAAAATTGCTGTAACTTAAAAGACTTTGGAGCATGCTTCTAATTTGACCAACTGTTAATGTTGCAAAAGCTTAAGTACACAAGTACACAATGTCCTGTGATTGTGTAAGCACATGGAGAAATGAGAACACATGTGCTTTGTGCAGAAGTAAGTTCTTTAGTTTCTGCCTCTTCTGTAGAGAAATCTGTGAGACTGGCATGGAAAGAGTATGAGCATTTAAGTTTAGAACACTGGCCTGCAGCCACTAGTCAGATAAGCAAGAGTCCTTAATTTGGTGGGACTGTCCCTGGGAATGTGGGGCTTCCAAGATTCAGTCTGTGGATGGGATTTAGCAAACCTACTAAGTTTATAAGGGGGAACAGCTTCTTTAAGCTGCAGCCAGAACCAGCTCTTGAGGCCTGAATATTTCCCTGGGTCTGCTTGCAGGTTGTTTGGCTAGGTAAAGCTTTCCACTTTTGCAGATAGGTAAGAACTCTTCCCTTCCTGTATCTCTGTTAAATAGTAACATGTTTGCACTAGCTATTAAGATAACCCCTGATGAATTGTCACTGCTCTATTCCTATGCTGTGGGCAGAAGGTGGTATATTGTGGTTTTACAACTCCCACACAGCACTCTGAAGCTGTTTGACTTCTGCTGCTTTCCATATCTCCCCAAGAAACAAAAAATATTGTTCAGGCCTTACTGCTTATGTGTCCTTCAGCATGGAGGACTGCACAGTAGAATTCTTCCTCTGGTTACTTTCAGTTCCTTTAAGGCTCCTCTTCATGTTTGATGCCACCACACAAAGGAGAATAACCAAGGTAAACACGGTGTTGAGGTTGTCAGCAGGGTTGAGGCCTGGGAGAAGCATTGCACAGAACAGCAGCCTGCAGAATGCTCTCCTTTGAACAATGTGGCTGCTCTCCTCTGTTTGCCAAGGTCACTACTCCCTGTGCTTTGTGGAGTGGCCAGGTAATAATTGCGTTCCTGCGGAGGATGCTAAAAAACAGTTCACTCCAAAACAGGGTTCATTCTGACACCCAACACAGCAGAAAGATAGGCCGTTTTTGTTTGATGTCTGCTAGTTGAAGAAGGCACAACCAACTTCTGCTAATAAACTTGCTTTTTCTTTGCATCTCTTCACTCCCCACAGGTATGTAGAGTTCAACTTGGTTTATGACAGAGGTACAAAGTTTGGCCTCCTGACACCAGGATCAAGAATCGAAAGCATTCTTATGTCTCTGCCATTGACTGCAAGGTAAGGGTGTAGCTATGTGGAATTGCAGGTAGGTTACTGTTTTTATTAAAATAGTTCATTGGGTTAAATCAAAGGTCTGTCGTGGTGTCCCATCACTTTACAGTGGCTGGTTCATGCCTGATACAAGAACTGCCCAAATACATGGAGGTGCTTCTCTGGTCTCCTACACTTACCTAGTTGCCAGTAGTGTCTGGCTGAGATACTTTCTGACAAAAAAAGGGATGTTTTTTCTGCTTGGTACCTTTTGATAGATTTTTCTCTCCTTGCTCCATGGGTTTTTGTTTAGTAGCTCTTTGAAATCGTGTGATCTGTCTGGCAGTCCTGACAAATGTGTGACGAGCTTCACCATTTAACTGTGTGTTGTATAAAGTGCCCCTACTTGCATCTGATGACTTTGATTTTTCCCTAAGTAACATGATTTTCTTGCTGTTGTGTTTCTCCATAACTGTTCTTAGTTTACAGATTTCTATTATCTCATTGCCAGTTTTCCGGGCCTACGATTCCTGGTATTTTTAGTCTTTTTACAGTCACTGTTCCATCCTTTTGATCACATTGGCCACTTCCTCTAGGCTTAAGTTTTCTGTGCCCTTTCTGAACTAGGGATAAGGAACCAACACCATAAGATACGTATGTGTATCCAAGATCATACAGTGGCATAATGAAGTTTTAATTCATTATTCCTTTCGTAATCCTAATACTCCGTTTGCTAGTTTTGTCTGCTGCTCAGCATTAAGCTGGCTTTTTCATAGAACTGTTACAATGCCACAGTCTTTTCTGGGCAGTAAAACTGAACTCAAATTTAACTCAATCTGTTTGCAACTTTTTCTGTGTCCATCCCTTCACACCAATCAGCAGTGAATTTCACCTGCCATTTTACTGTTCGGTTGCTTGGCTCAATACTAACTGTTTTCAACTGCTTTTTTTTTTGTTTTGTTTTAACCCATCTTGCTTACTCTTGCAGTATCAGCAAATTCAGTCACTTACTGTTTACCCCCATTGTCATGTTGCTTTTAGGTAACACTGAGTAGCACAGACCCTGTCATGAATTCCATAAAGTTCACTAGTGACCTCCTTCTGCTAGGAAAACTGACCTTTGCCTGCTGCCCCTAACCATGAAGGCAATCCTGTTCTCACCATATATTTTCATTCCACTGCCAACACAATACGAGTCCCTGACCTGGTGGTGTAGCACACTCCTATCTTCTGATTTCATTTCTGGGATGATCCAGTTTTCCTTGTTTTCATCAGTGTAAATAGCTTGCTTCAGAGCATGAATGGTTCCTTCCTGGGGAAAAAAATGGAAAGAGGGTGTACCCATCTCTGACTGCTGATGCTTTCTCTGTCACACCTCTTTTAATTGCCTTTTCAATAAAAAAGTCATCTTTCATCACCTTTGTTTTTAAAACCAAGATTCAGCAAGGACTTGTAGAGCTTCCAGTCCATATTCTGGAAAACCTAGGTCTTGTGTCCCCACTGTCAAAATTCTGTGGGTTCCTTTTCTGCTCATCTTCCTTGTGATGTTAGTGTGTCACAGGAGACTGATACAAGATTGTTGCAAATCAACCTGCATGCATTTTGGGGCAAGGGGGCATTGTCTTCCCTTTTTCCTCGTTCTTCTGGCTTTTTCAGAAGTTGGTAAAAAGATGAAGCTAATGTTTTTCTTGTGTACCTTGGTGTTGTTATTATTTGTTTTTACCGAACTTACATATCTGTCTCCTGAGCTGAGTATCAACTGTTTATTTAGCTTTGTGTGCCGAGAAAAGACAACTCCAGTACAAACACCGCCTGGTGCTGGAGAGGTGGCAGCCAACTGGGCAGTCTGAGTGAGTTTCCCCTCTCCCTGCAGGTGGGAGTACATGCACACCCCGCCAGAGAGCTCCAAAGAAGCAGAAATCCTGGAGGTTCTGCGAAATCCCAAAGACTGGGTGCACTGACATGGATCATGAACAAGATGGATTGCTTACACTGAGCCACTTGAGAGAACAGGAACGCCTGCAAACCAGCTCATTCAAACTGCTGTTGCATGGTGTTTCATTGTGTCTATTTATATCTTGCCTGGTGCCTTAATTACGCTGTAGACTTGTTATGACTTGCAAATATGTGAACTCACTCTTTTCAATTGTTGGGCTAATGCCACCCCCTGTTGCTGCTGCCTGGTGAAGGACTGATGATGGCCTCACAGGGCTACTGTGCATGTTTTAGAATTCCTCAACTCATGTGATTGATTGCTAAATGGCAAATTACTGTGAAGTCTTTTCCCAGTGAACTGAAAGTATTATCTGTGCCTAAATAGCACTGCTTGCCCTTAGAAGATGTTTGGATGCTTTAACGCATTTTTGTAAAGAATAAAGGGAAGATTTGATATGATTTTAAACCTTAAATTGTGCTTTTGGGAAGTTGTGGAAAAGGTGGTACTTAATGGCATGTATTGTGATGCTGCAGTAGCACGACTTGGCCCATCAGTACTTGGGAGAATCCGGGTTGGGGCACCAGTGTTACTTGGAAGAGAGGGATCTTTCAGTGTTGAGCGACAGGCTGTGATCATAACCCCGACCTCGGGCCAGCTCCTTTACCAGTTCGTAGATGGATCAGGAAGCTGTTGTGTGTTGTCCCGAGGGTCTCTAGGTAGCACTCCATGCCGTTCCCAGCCCTGGACTTGGCACAAACCTTGTCGAGAAAAACAAGGAGAAAAGAATTAATCCTCCTCCCCGTCGGGGAATCGAACCCCGGTCTCCCGCGTGACAGGCGGGGATACTAACCACTATACTAACGAGGATCAGGATGGTGAGAGCTTTCCTTTTGCCATCATGGCATGCCACCTCACCTGTCGCGGATTGTCGGGTTGCAGGTGACGGCTGTCCCTGCGCCTGGGCGGTGTGGGGAGAGGTCCCGCGTCGGGTCGCAGTCGCTGTCGCCGCCTGACCGCCCACGTCAAGCTTCCCGTTGGAGGCCACCGCGTTCACTTCCGTGTTACCATCCGCCACTAAAATAAGATTAAATAATAGTCTGCTAAACCGGCCATCGCACGTTCAAGGGAGAAAACGGAATGGCCCGTACGGGGATCGAACCCGCGACCTTGGCGTTATTAGCACCACGCTCTAACCAACTGAGCTAACCGGCCCCTGCGTGTTTCTACTCCTGACTGCGCGCAGCTGAGGCGCTGCCCCGGACACGCCGGGGGTGGAATCGCTGCCGGGACCGGATTTGCGGCACTACTGCGATCGCTCTCGTTAAATTCCTCGTCAGCGGATCATTCCAGAGCAGCTGGCAAAGCAGCACGGGCATTAATCGGGGCGACGAGAGTTGCTAAAAAATGAAAACTTCAAGATCTTTCGTTTTTTACTACCCTCTCCCTCCTCCAGTCCGCGGCCGCACGCCCCGAACGGACACGAACCTCCTGGCGCGGGGGAAGCCCTATCGCAAAGAGCCTCCTCTCCTCGCTCCTTCCCTGCCTCGCACGCCGCGGGACGGGGTCCGGAGCAGGCAGGAGCGGTCCCCGGGGAGAAAAGACAATGTCACCTCCCCGTCGGGGAATCGAACCCCGGTCTCCCGCGTGACAGGCGGGGATACTAACCACTATACTAACGAGGAGCGCGCTGATGAATGGTCCCCTCCCAACGCAGCCCAAGAGCCACCCGCGGGACCACGAACCTTGTGGGACCCCCGCTCGCCCCCGGCGCTCCAAGGCCTTCCCTAAAATTGCAATAACCAATCACAAGGAATATGCTGCACCAAGGAAGGACAGGCGCGTTTTCTAAAACTTTGGGGAGCCCTGTTTTCCACTGTGGTGAAACCATCCGTCCTCAGAGGAAAGTGAACCCTTAAGGCCCCAGGTGATAAGTCAACTGGGCAACTTGTAAAATCGAGACATTAAATAAAAAAAACATAGGAATCAAATACCTATGAGTCAGTGAAAAAGCTGTAGAGGAAGAGGACATCACCAAAATCCAAGCCCTTTCCTTCACAAACTGTCAGTATGAGGGCTAAGCTGAACTCCTCAAGTATCCTCTTCTTTGCTGTTTCATTTGCCACTAACACCACCTATCATAATTTAATAAAAACCATTAGGAAGTAAAAAAGAAGGCAAATATCTGCATAGAGAAAGCACATATAAATGTATCATGAGCAAGAACTGCCTCAAAACCAGGCAACATGTAACACAGACATTCCCACCCTCTCCACAAAAAAGATCCCAAAGCTGCCACTACAGCAACAAATATGTGGTATGAGGAGACAGTCACAGATCCAGTGTAAGAAAATATGCAGTTAGTTAGGAAGAAATAGGAGACATCTGATTGAAAAAAGAGCAGAAAAACCCAGATGTGCATGAACAAGAAAGAAACAGAAACCCACACAATAATGGTTTCTAAATTGAAAAGGCATTATTTACCAGTGACATGTAGCGGCTTTAAAAATTGTGGGCAATCCACATAAAATAATTATTTGATTAGCTTCAGACCTAGAAGAATCTGCAAAAAGTCATATACCTAAAAAAGCAACCCTGATGTGCTCCAAATCCAACAGGCAGTGTTTTCCTTTTGTGGCCCCTCAGCAGCACTGCTGGGTCACTAACCCTGTGGGACTCCAAGACTGTAGGTTTTCCTCCATCAAAGAGACC